>NC_046662.1:32652779-32659924 GCF_010883055.1 Belonocnema kinseyi | reverse complement strand
CCATTTTTGGTTTAAAATTAATCTTTTTAAGTAGGAACTTTAACTATTTTATTAAAATATCATGTTGTTTATTGAAAATTCGTCTTTTTCGATAGAAAATTAATTTTCTTCGTTGAAAAACAATCTGAATTGTCAAAAATGGAACTATTTATTATTGGAAGTTCATCTCTTTTGGTAGAAATTTAATCGTTTTTGGTTAAAAATGCAACTGCGTGTGGTAGAAAATTAATAATCTGTTTTGGACGAGAATTCAACTACTTCGCTAAACACTCGTTTGTTCAACTATTTTTAATAGTTGAACTAGTTTAACCATTTTGTTTGAAAATTTAACTATTTTGTAGAATATTCATCTTTTTTGGTAGAAATATTAATTATTATATTATTCATTGCGAATTTATCGGTTTTCGCTGTTAATAGGGTTGTTTCCAAAGTCAGATATCATTTTTCCAATAAATGGATCTTATAGCATATAAAATTCTAATGATAAAAACGCCCATAAAATATTTTTTACACATTGCTTACTATTTTTAATTTAATGTGAAAATATGAATTTTCTATCACGATGTCGATTGGAGGGCCCCTTTGACACCAAAAGGGTCGGATTTTCCACCAATCACAGCTCACGTGTCAGTGTTTCTCAAATATCTTTTTCTGTGGCGATGTTTTCTTTTGGTTATGTGCACATCGAAAATTGAAGTCGCAATTTTTTTTTTAAAAAACATTATAAACATTGTACAAACATTTGAAACCGAAACTTTTGTATAAAGAATTCATTTAAAAAGTACTTAAATGTCGTCGTGTTTACTGAAAAATTTGTAAATATGTATGATTTTGAAATGTGTTAATAATTGTACTTATACTGTTTTCCTTCAACATACTACTGACTCTTAAACCAAATATTACAATAGGGTAAATTTTTTTGTCACATAATCTTTAACGAATAAAGGTATCAAAATAGTCAAAATTGACAGCAGACCGTGGCCTAACCTCTGTACCATGACTTTTGCATCGTCACATTGATAGATAATTATGAGAACCTCTGAGTCACGCGATATCCATGTGCCACCAATTTGAATAAGTGTTTAACCGCCTTCAATTTTCAATAATTTTTTTTCTGCTGAACGACACAAAAGAAAAAAAATTAGAACGTACCTTCGATTCAAATTAAAATGATGTATTAAAAAATTATTTTATCTAAAATCGCGAAACAACCCTATTAAACTACTTTGTTGAAGCTGATTTTGTTGTTGAAGATTTATCACTTCACTTAAAAATTCATATCTGTTTTTGAAAGTCTAAGTATTTTAATTAAAAGTAATTAAATTATTAAAAGTAATTAAAAGTAATTAAAAGTTTTAACTGAAAATTTAACTTCCATTTTTGGTTTAGAATTGAGCTTTTTAGATGGGAACTTAAATATATGGTGGAGAATTCACGTATTTCGTCCAAAATATGTGCATTTTATTAGAAATCTGATATTTTTCGTTGAAATTTTATCCGTTTGGTCAAAAGCTCATCTATTTTTTTGAAATTACTAAAACCATCCTATTTAGCCTGTTTTTAGAGAATATTAGACTGTACATTCTGCTATATTAAAGTTGAATTTATTTTAATTTATAATTTTCTGTTTTTCTAGTTCCCATTGTAAATAAATGAAATGTAAATATGTCAGTTAAGTGTCAAAGGTTTATTTAGCTTCATAACAAAATGAATCAAAATTTATCTGAACTACATGTTAAATGTGTAATTGAATTGAAATTTGTGAGTAAGATAAGTATTTGCCTACAGGCCCCTTTTTGTATGAACAGTTGTCACTGTAGTCACTTTTTAGCTTAAATTTGTTCTTTTTTCTACTTTTTTCAAGTACTTTGGTATATGGCAAACTTGTTTCCTCATATCACGTTTCATAATTGAAGATTAATTTTACGCAAGAAATCTTGTTTGTAAATTTGTAATCCATGACGTAGGCGGGTACTACGCGTGTGAAACGTCAGAAACACACCCACCAAAAGCAGAGATTTGATTGGGTCGCTAGTTTACTAGTTTGAAGGTCAATTTCGAAAGACAAACAAAAATGTTTTCCATCTAGCTTGAATGAAATACTACGAGAATTACACTCAACTGAATAATAACACTGGCCATTCCAACAAAATAGTTATTCTCATTAAAGTATATTGAGGTAGTTCAGTATATTTCGACGTAGATCACTTTAATTAATTCAAGAAAAAACAATATAGAACACTGTCTTCTGTTGCACCGAAATTATGGTTATTTCAACTAAACTTTGTTTATTGACACAAAAAATTATTTTTAGAAGAATTGAACCAATTTTTGTTGATTGAATAAAAGTTTGATTAAATTTTAGACTCTTATTATATAGCTGAAATTTGTTTCATTTGAATTAATCAAAAATGCTTTAATAAAAATGCTTCGACTTGAGTTCGACTTGAATTGCCCCCAATCAAGACATGCTGAAGTCGAAAAGGTCGACTTGAGCATGTCTCAGTTTTGAGACGGAGTCAGACTAAAATTGATGTCTTAAATACAAGTTTTTATGTCTTGAAGACATAAATTTATCTCTTGAGTCGTATTTTTATGACTCCAACACGTGGGGTTTATAACTTCGATCGTATAACTGCCCTAACAAAAAGGTTATTTCTAATAGTCATAAAAGCTAATCATTGTTAATGGTTAAACAATCTTGTATATTTTTATACAATATACATCCTAAATCAACTTATTTAGAGGTAGGAGATCCTTCTAAAAAGTTACAATTTTTATTTTTTTGAAGAAAATTTTGAAGGGTTATACTCGTTCAGACCCACCGATTCTGAATTTTTAAATTAAAAATAACTAATTTAATACTCAAGACATAACCAAGTCGAACCCAAGTCGAAGCATTTTTACTGGGGCATATACTCATAGCTTTCGGAATTCAACATTTCAATTCTTCATGTAAATATATTATATAATATATAATATAACCTAATTTTCTAATTTCTAATTTCTTAAAAATAGGGTTCTTTGCTAGAAAATTCTCGAAAATTCAATCACACATTGTGCTAAAAGCATTTGTTCGAAATCACATTTTTACATTCTCAGCCTAATGAGAAGGTATTGTTTTTATGTTAAAACTGACTATTACGGATTAGGCACGCGTGTTTAGGAACCAAAAAGAAAAATAAAGTTCGTTAACCAGTCATTTTTAATAAAAAATTTAGAAGTTGAATTATTTTCAAAATCGCTGAGACCATTTTTTCAAAATTTAGAAGTTTTATGTACGTTTATCCATTAGTACTCGGAAGCTAGAACAATTTATCATAATGACTTTTTTCGATAAAAAAATGATCAGAGTTATAGCATTTTCAAAATCCAAAAAAACAAACTAAAATGAACATTTTAAGCTACACAATGCGCAATATAAAAAAAATTCTAAAGAAGAAAAATTTGATTTTTGCAAGCCCTACAAGATTATCAGAACAACTTATTGAATTTTTTTGAAAAGTCGAAAATTTAAATTTTGATCGAACAAAAAATAATGAAAAATTCTATTTTGTGGTCAAAATGTGCAAGATACGAAGAAAAAATGAATTAACAAGTATTGTACATCCCCAAAAGATCTAAAAATTCGCTATCAATCATTTTTTATATGAGAAGTGTTTTTGTTTTATTCGTAAAAAAAACAACATTATAATATTAAATTTTTCTTTGAAAAAAGATCTTTCTCTTTTCGCTCCACTGGGAATCGAACCACGGAACTTCTGAATTCCGGTCAGGTGCTTTTCTAATAAGCTATTAAGAGAGAGAGCAAAATAAAAACTTTAATTTAAGAAAATAACGCTAATTTTTAGCAAGGTGTTAATGGTACAAGTAATTATTTAAAATAAATCTGTTATATCATCAGCGAAGTAACAAAATAAATTGTTGGGCAAACGATACAAGATATGAAAAAATTGAATAGATAAAAGTTGCTCTTCCAAAATAGAGTGAAAACTCATCAAAAATTGTAATCAATCATTTTTTGATAGAACGCGTAATTTTTGTTTTATTCGTAAAAAGTAATATTAAAAATATAATACATTTTTTTAAACACGAGGTTAGTAATGATTTATAAATAGGACGGGAAGATTTTCTTTTAATCGTAAAAAGTAAGGTCGATACCAAAAAAACTTAAATTTTTGGAAAAACGGCACAAGAGATGAAAAAAAAATGAAAAGACAAATGTTGTTTAACCAAAAAATATCTACAAATATTTTAAAAACTCTCGTTATAAAAATATATTAAAAATAAAAAAATTAACTTTTTAGAAAAGGGACACAAGCTGCAATAAAACTTTAATTAACAAAATTTTTCGCCTTAATTATACCAATGCATATTATGAATTTTTATAATATAAATTTATTAAAATGATTATTGATTATTGAAATTTAATGAAAAATAATAAACAAATATTAAGGTAAACATTACAAATTAAATTTGTACTTTATTTTACAATATATGAATAAGCAGCCTCGCGCCGAGGTACTGTAATAAATATAATATACAGTGTTGATATAATAAAGTTGCACATAATGTAGAAAAAGTTTTCGCATTTTCGACAAAATCAGGTGCGAAGCACGAGATACGTGATAAGAATGTGTTAATTAAAGCCGAAGGAGCTTGGAAAAAAGAGCATTTACAATCACCAAATTATAGGTGGCGATGCTCTGAACTTTAATTTCAAAAGGCCTGATCACAAATGCGGGGTGAAATAAGAAGACTGAGCGCGCGACGCGAGGTCTCCTTTGTCTCTCTAGGTCATGTCACCATTAAAAAAATTTAAATTATTATTCTTCTCGCGATTTTGAGATGATTTCCAGAACCCACGAAATAATAACCTTGTAACTAAATCTTAATGTTCAGATTTATCTAACATTTTTTTTAAATTAAATAAAAAAAGTGACTGAAAGTGACTAATGTTCACACAAAGGAGAAACTAGAAAATTATAAATTAAAATAACTAAATTTTAATATTTCAGATTTCACAATCTAAAATGCATTTTAGCAGAGGGTAAATAGGGTGACTTTATCAATCTCACAAAAATGGATGAATTTTTAACCAAACAGATGCAATTTCAAATTAGAAAATTACTTTTCTACTAAAAAGCCAGAATTTTCGACAAATTATATGAATTCTCAACTAAACAATTGCATTTTCGACAAAAAAGATTAAATTTAAACCAAAAATTAAATAGTTAAATTTATATTTTAAGCCGTTAAATAAAAAGAGCAATTTTAAATAAAATATTTAGGTAAATTTTCAAATAAAGAGATGAACTTTCAACTAAAGTGATCAATCTTCAACAATAAAATAAATATAAAAAAAATTAATTTTCAACCAAAAAGATAAAATTTCTATAAAAAAGCTGAATTGTCCATAAAAGAAATGATTTTAGAACAGAATAGTTGAATTTTCTAGGGAAAGAATACATTTTTAACCAAGTAAATTAATTTTCTAACAAAAAAAAACATGAATTTTCAACGAAAGACGAGTAAAAATGCTTCGACTTGAGTTCGACTTGGCTATGTCTTGAGTTCGTCTCCAAGACATCGATGACTGGCTCCGTATCAAGACTGAGTCGAGACATAGGCCTTCGTCTTACTTTTATGGCCACGACAGGTAAAACGGCGTTTACTTGTTTCAAGTCGATCCTTGACTTGGCTGAGATGGTCGAACCATTTTTGGATCATAGATGTATATTTGATAACTGGAAAAATAGCTTTGAAATAAGACCAATAGCATAAAAATATATTGATTATTACGGAAGTTATTGATAATGTAAGAAAACATTGAAATTGACACTATTTTTGCAATATCTGTTTAAAAAATAGATAAATTGGCTTAATCCTTCGCTCCTTTTATACAAAATTTCGAGAGCATTCCTCCTTAACCGAAAATTTTTTAGCTCTGAGTATATCTTGTATAAATAAATGATTACTTATGGTATTACGTATACTTTTGATGTTATGCATACTTTCAGTGTTTCCTTATTTCATTTTATTTCATTTTTCATTAAGGAATAAAATTTATCACCTGCCCGCTAAAGCAGCTGCTGTTCGTTTTCTTTCATCCTCGTGTTAACTTTGCCATAATTAAAATTCAAGGAAAGCATCTTCCTAGGTTGAAACATGACATTCACTTTTTATCGTTTCAGTTACGAAATTCAAGTTTTTTTTCATTTTTTATTTTATATTGTGTATATTATTCTCAAATAATCAAATTAAGTGTAATTCTGAAATTTAAATAATATATAGTTTTCAATTAATTGCAAAAGTTATATAGTTAAAATTTAAATAGAAAATATGTTGTCAAAAAAATGTAATTTACAAAACATCGAATTATTTTTGACAGAGTTCTGCTTAGTCGACTGAGACAAATACTTTCTCAGAAGTTCACTAAATCCCCATGTGGCAGCGCTGAGACTTGGACAAAGTTTTGAAATCTTCTCTCATTTATGAGACAATTAAAAGAAAAAGATATTTTATCTATCAGTAATAATAGTTGCAAAATAAAAATTATTTTGAAAATTATTTGTACAGATTTCAATTTTCATACGTTTCAGGAACTTTACATTTTCAATCAATTTAAATATTTACAGGTTGGCCATAGGTGAGGAAAGAACTGGAAATCACGAAAAAGTCAGGGACTTCGAAAAAAATATTGGAATAGTCGGATATTTTCTATGAGAGGCACTTGAAATAACTTGCAAGAATAGTAAAGTAAAAATGTTTTATTTAGATTAAAAATTGCGTCATTCTGCTATAATATTTTTATTAGCAATTTATTTACGTGGTATTTATATTTTTCTTCATATTTCTTTTTTGGCAGTTGCTTCCTCCTGATAATTTAATAATTAGTTGAAAATGTTATTATTTGGTTGAAACTATTTTAGTAGAAAATTAATTTTTTGTCGAAAATTTATTTTTTGACTGCAAATTCAACTGAAATCTTTCTTGGTTGAGGATTCAACTATTTTGTTGCATTTTTCATTGTTTTTTTATCTAACTGTTTTTAATTAAAACTTATAAACTTCTGTGGTTGAAATATAAATAATTAAATTATTTGTTAAAATTCATCTCTTTGGTTAAAAATTCTTTGGGGGGGG
>NC_046662.1:32641831-32652769 GCF_010883055.1 Belonocnema kinseyi | reverse complement strand
AATAATTTTGTACTGAAAAATAAATTAAAATAAATTGATTAGTTACTTAACTGAAAATTCTTTATTAGTTGAAAATTCGTTTTGCTAGGTGGAATTTTCATAAATTCAGTTTAAAATTCATTTCTTTAGTTGCAATTTATTTAAAGTTGATCTTTTTTTAGAACTATTTGATTAAAACTGCAAGTATTTCGTTTAAAATTTAATTATTTTCTTGAAAATGTAGCTAGTCTTGTAGAAAAATATTTTTTGTTGAGAATTCATTAAAAATTCATCTCTTTCGTTATTTTTTGTTTATTCTGGTTAAAAAGTATTTTCTTTTTACTGAAAATTTAATTATGCCAGTCGCAACTTATTTTGGTTATATTTTAGTTTTTTAAAATTAAAAATGTAACCACTTGGTTCAAAATTAATCTTTTTAGTTTGAAAATTCCACTATTTGGTTAATTTTTTTATGTTCAGAATTTAATTATTTGGTCGAAAATTGAGCTTTGTATGGTATAAATGCAATAATTTGGCTACAAATCAATTTTTTTGTTAAAAATGTAATATTTTGATTGAAAATTGAACTATTTTGTTAAAAGGTTTATTTCTGGTAGAAAATTCAAGTGTTTTGTTGAAAATTTGTCCTTTTGGATTGAAAATTTATCTTTTGTGGTAGAAAGAAAACCTTTTTCGGTTGAAATAAAAAGATGGATAAAAGTGTTATAAGTTTTAATCTGAAATTGTGTTGATCCGTTTATAAAATATTATGTGTTCACCCCAGAATGGTACACCTCTTTACGTGACCCTGATAATGCCACACGTCGGTCTGTGAAAGCCACACTTATATATTTTAATGCAGTAGAGTCAAAAAGTCTGATTTTACGGAATATAAATAGGGAATTAAAACTAGAAACGTCAAGGAACACGAAAATAAAAGTGAAAGGTGGTTTACTGTATTCATTTTAAAGTTAAAAATCTTTAAATTAAGACTTTTTCTTTAAAATAATAAAAAATAGAGGCTATAAATCTAATTAACTTTCCAAAAATTAACACGAAATGCTCCACCTAGGTAAAAGAGACCCTTGTATACATTCGTATCACTGTCCTTCGAAGTGTATGCCTTACCGAAGCTGCTAACTAAACATATGTATATACTGGGTCAGACAGACCCATGTGGGGCGTGCTAGGGTTAAAAATGTTACAAGATAAATAATGCTGTTCCTTGAATATTATTGGCCAGGGAAAATGAAAAGTTCGTCAGAAGAAAGACAGAGAATTTTTAAAATGAAGTTTTATGGCCACTCTGTATTATTTTCGAGTTGAAGTTAGTATTGTTGAGGCAAGATACGATTTTTGTATATGGCCAATAGACGATAAAGTGATAAAAGTTTTGTTTGTATTGAAAAGTTTCAGTTGACTTACTAGTCAGAAAGTTGTTGAATAAATTTTGGGTGGGCAAGAAACTTGATCTAATTTAAAAGAGAAATTCCACCATCCTGTCGGACAAGGACATTCCATTTCTACTTAGAAATATACAATCATTTGCTTTACTGGAAGGATCACTTCCGAGTAAAAAAGGAATATCATAGCGAGACCACTGCATCACCATCCGTCAACAAACAGTTTTTTGTAGTTCTGATGTAACATGTAACTTAAATACTACATAAATATTATAAATATATGGTAGGGTGCCTAGAAAAATTTTAATTTTAAAATTTGCAATTGATATCTCCTAAACTTCTTATTTTTATTGAAAAAATACGGTCATAAATTTTCTTTTATTTAAAAAAATTATTGATAAGTTGCACTAGACCGTCTTAGGTCTGAAAATTAATGTTTGATCTTTCGTTTTTTGAAACATATCAATTTAAGGCAAAAAATTCTTTTACCCATAAAAAGTACTTATTATAAGCAAATAAGCCTTACATTTTATAAACAAAGTTGAATATATTATCGGGCTTAGAATACGAAAATGTGTGATTTTATTACAATTAATGGTCTGAAATGGCCCCTTAACATTTTTTTCCTGAGTAATATACACATGACTTCTTCCAGAAAATAAAGAGATTATTCTCTACCTATAATACTTCAAAATGTATTTTGTAAATAAAATTGAATAAATATTATTAATCTGCATTAATAATGTAACCAATATTTTTTTACATTCAAAAGAATTTGATGTAAATTTTAAGAATTCCGAGTGAATTTAAAAAAATTCAAGATAAATTTATAAGATTGAGAGTCAACTGAAAAAATTAAGTAAAATGCAAAAGAATCAAAATGAATGGGAAAAATACAAAAAATTCCATTGATTTCAGTAACATGAAGGTGAATTTATAAGAATACTAGGGTATTCAGGAGACTGATGTAATTCAGAAGAATTTAAGCGAATTAAACGAAAATAATAAAATCCCAAAATTTCCATAGAATTGAATAAAGTGGGAGAGAACAGAATTGAGGGCAAATTCAATTGAATTATAGTGAATTGAAATTTTTGTTCAAGAAGAAACAAATATTTTGTTTTAATTGAGTCAAATAAGAGGATTATAAGGAAATTGGAAAGAATTCGATGAAATTTCTAAGAATTCAAGGTTCATTTAAAAGACTTCAGTGTAAAGTGAAAAAATCTAAAAAACAAACATTGATATGAGCGAATTCAGAAGAATTTAAGTTAATTTTAAAGAATTTAAAAGAACCAGCAAAAATTAGTAAAAATTTAGGGTTAATTATTGCAAAAAATTTGAAATATTAAATTAATTAAAGTAAATTTGTAGTGAATTTAAAAGAATTGAATATAATTCAATGAAACTGATACAAATGTAAGATCAATTTATAATAATTCAGGGCGAATTAAAAATAATTGAAGTGACTGCAAAAAAATGGTTAAAATCCAGTAAAACTGCATTGAATAGACCCGTTAAAAATATTTAAAATTGGTTAATTATGGAAAATATGTTCCTGATACTTGAGAAGAAATGCTGTTCATATTATACCAAGGAAAAAAAGCGTTTAGGGGATCGAAGTATCCTGAATTCGCTTGAACTCTTATAAATTCATTCCCATGTTACTGAAATATATGAAATTTTTTTTAATGTAATTGAATTCTTTTGAAGTTTACTTGATGTTTTAAATTTACTCTCAAGCCCCATAATAATTGTTTACCCTTTAATTTTACCACCATGAGGTTTGCCATACATATGGATTTCAAACTTTTGCCATTAATTGTAAACAAACTGAGCATCCGATCAAACTTTCAAACTTTGCAAATCATAATAAAAAAGTAAGTGTCCAATCAAAAACCCGAAAACACCTTTGGATTCGTTTTGAAAATATTTAAATGGGCTTTTTTTAAAATGTTGGTAAACATTTTTGTGCGTCATTCGACATAAGCGTATATTTGTGTGGCCCCATATATGATTTTGAAATATTTTAAATGAATTATTAACAAGCAAAAAAATTATTAACAACTAAAAAGTTTATATTAAAAAATTTTCAACTTCTTGTAACTCATTGTATTTATTTGTATATTTATTTTATTTAAAAAATTCTTTTTGCAATGAAGGCATGAAAAATATTCAACCTTGAGTAGAAGTATTATCAGAAAATGAGTCTTTTGTAAAACTACGTTTGTTGTGTTAGTTTCTATACTATCTTCGTTGAAATAAGTCAGAATAAAATTTACTTATGAAAAAAGAATACTTGCCACGTTTGATTCCTGAAAAAGGTAAATACTTGTGTAAATTAAAATGAGCTATTTCACAGAAGATACTTTATTGAAAACAAAAGTTTTAATTATACAGGACCACCATGATATATTTTTTTATCGTAGTAGCTATAATTATACTCAGTACGGTGGATACTCCAAATAATTGTGAATGGTTTAACGAATATCAAATTTCGTTTCGAGAAAATTGGACATATACAGACAGACGTGAAATTCATAATATACCTGAAACATTTTTAAATGAAAATAATTACACTAAAAAAAGGTACTGTAGTTAGAAAAACTAATTAATTAATAACCATCAGTAGGGTGGACCAAAAAACTCAAAATGATTAGATTCGTTGGCAATAGCGTTGGAAAGATTCTGGAAATTGTGTGATACTTAAAAATATTTAGTATTGCTTTAGTTTATTAAAAACAACATAAAGAACGAAAAAATTGTTTAAACAACTTCAGGTACAAATTAACAAAATTGCATTTCTTATCATTTTATCAAGTATTATATTTTGACGAAAACATATTTTTCCTATTTGATTCCATCTAAGGCCATTCACCTCCATAAAATGTACCTAAAAGAACTGACTACACATTTTTTTCAATGCACAAAAAATAAAAAAAATTTCAATCGAATTGCCCAAGGTGAGAAATTTTTTGAAATTTTTTTGTGTGAATTTGTTCGTAATGCGATAACGGCATTTTTCATCAGTATTACCTATGAATATAATCGTTTTGAATTTTTTGGCCCACCCAAACCATTAGTTAATGTTATAAATTTAAATGAAATAAATTGAAAAAGAGAAATCATTTATAATATAGCTATAACAATAATATAGATATAACAATTATTTTAAAATAAATTTAAGGGAGTCAAATTGGCAATCAGATGTTTATTGGATATATGCAAATACGTGGACAGATCTTTTCCTGCCTAAAGTTTCAAAAATTTTAAAAGATGCAGGATTCGACCCTGTTGATGTTTTTAATATTTCAGAAGTAATTTGGGGGGTAAGTATCCATTCTCAAGAACAACAAAATTGCTTCGATAGATTTATTAATCATTTTCAACAAATCTTTTAAAAATATTCCCAATATTTTATTTTAAGGATCTTGTTACTAACATCATTATTTAACTTTAACTAATGCAAGAAAAAAATAATTTTTGATTAATTAATTAATATACCTATCATATGACTAAATTAATTTCTTCACCACTTTTATTAATATTTCGTATTTATTAATATTAAAAAATCGTAGATTTGAAATCAATAAATATCAACGGTCAAAGAAAGGATTGATTTGTTTCATCAAATCATTTTACAATTTATTAATATTTATTATTAATTTATTAATGAGAAGACTGGCATGTTGGACATATTTTTCTGAACTTTTTATTTTATTTTAATTCAAATTGTTAATAAAATGTAAAATAAAGTTGCTATTTACGCGCATTTATTGAACATTAATTATTTTTATTTGATGTATTTTTTAACTTATTTGAAATTTTAAAAGTAATTATTAATTGTTTAAACAATTTTTTCCCATTGGAAATTGTGAAAAGTTGAAATTTTTTAGGATAAATAATACATTTGATGAATGCCAGGATCAATATTTCCTATTTAACATATTCTGTAACTATTTAAACAATTTTACTTTCCTTTCTGAACTGCGTCATTAATTTAGATAAAAAATGCACTTAACAAAAAAATTACTCTAAACGTTTTTTAATTATTGTGTCAGCAATTCCATAAAATATTAGATTTTTATGAGTTGCTGGGAAAATAAATAATACAAATAGAAACTGTTAAAACAATTGAAATCTATGTTAAAAAATATATTATTTCTAACATTCACCGATAATACCATGTAACACAAAAAATAGTAACTCTTCATGCTTTACTGAGAAAAAATTTTTGTTTAAACAGATAATAATAAATAATTAAGAATGAAAAAATTTCAAAAAATACTGACTTCATCAATTTTAGATGCAACTGCTGCTTTGCATTTTTTGAAGCATTTTCCGGCCATAATACAAGGAGTGGGAGGGGGGATTTAAAATGAAAGTTATTGAAAAATATTATTTTTAGCATTATTTGAGGATTATTATTAAAAAATTTTATTTTTAGTTCGGTCGTGAGGGCAGTTGAAATTTATCCAATTGCTACCTTACCGACATTTCCACAAATTTTCAGTTTTAAATCTCATCTCGTGTGGAATTGCTATATGCACAAAAACGTCGGTAAACTAGGAATCGCCATGAGACATCCCAGACAGAAATAGAAGAAAATTTTATATTCTAACCACTTTAGCCTTAAATCAGTCGAGAAAAATATATTTTTTTTAATCTTAGCGATAAAAATTTATTTTTTCATTATTTAAAATCTCATGATCTTAACTACTCTTATGGAATATATTTAACATATCGTTACCAACCAACACATTTTTGTTGATAATAATATGTAGAATATCGTTTAAAAAGTGCTATTTTAGTCACATTCATATTACTTTATTCTATTTTGCTTAAAAACTTGAAAACCACACTAGATATAATATTATAAACAGCATAACTTTCTAGATTTTAAACAGGGAACAATTTTAACCTCTAAACTTTTTTCGGATCTTGCAGTTTTCAACACAACTGAAAACTTTCATTCCTGAAAACAAAAAAAATCATTTTTTACGAAAATGCGTTCGAGAAATAATTTCCATCAAATAACTTTTTATTTTTAACCTCCACAATTTAACTCTTTTTTGAACATTTATCTTTTTCGTTTGAAAAGAAGTATGCTGTTTTTCATGATGCAACTAGTTTGTTGAAAATGCAAATATTTTTAGCGGAAATACTAACTATTAATTTTTTAATCGAAGAATCATCACTTTGCTTGAAAAATTAACTATTTTATTGTAACTTCCTTTTTTCTTAGTTGAAGATTTCATAGTACGATTTCTGGTTTAAAAAATTTGTTTTTCTTGATGAAAACTCAACTATTTTGTTGAAAATTCATGCATTTTACGTGCGTTTTACATAATTATTGGATTACCTTTTATAAATTTCTGTATGACTCTTGTCACTAGCGTTCAAAATAAATTTTGAAATAAAAATTATATAGAATTATCGTTATCAGTTTCCCAGTTGTAAGGTTGGGTTTTCGGCCCAAAAAATGTAGAACAGACAGGAAAAAAGAAAATTAAAAAATTAATTTGTATTTTTTATTTTTCTACAAAGAACGTTTCAAATTATTTGTAACAGCTGCAATTTGAATGTATATAGAAATTCAGATTTGATTTCTTCTGAATATAATATTTTTAATACAGCAATATTATAGATGCTTGAATCAAAAATATTTTACATAGATTAATTTCTAACTTAGGTTATTGAAAAGGAAATTAGTTTGCCTTAAAAAGGAAAAGAGAACGTTATTTGTGATATAGAATCGCAGAATTTAGAGCCGTAATTGCTTGAGTGAAATTGAAAGTGAACGCTTGATCGAATGACCTGAACCCAGAGCCAATGGGATTGAATCTTGAGAAAAGTAGGAAAGTAGTTCTCGCCTCGACTGACCCAAATTTTAATGGAAAGTTGGGCCTGTAGGTACAAAACTAGGTTTTAGGTCAGCAGGTCGAGCGAGCAAGCGAAAGTGATCCCTTGTGCTCAAATCCCTATTCGCGAGGTCACTGAAAGTGAAATTATAGACTTTTAGGCTTTCGCTGGGAAAGTGAGAGTGAAAAAGTAAGATCGAAGGCCTTCCGCAATTGCTGACCTCAGGTAACGCCTTACAAGTTCAGGTTTGAAACGAGTCATTGAACTTTTTCCTCAAAGGACTCATATGATTCACTAGAATTTTATTACAATTTAATTCAATTATTCATAATTTTTTAAATAATCAAACTAGAAAACAAACACGGATAATTACATGCCATTCAGTTCAATTAAGTTAAAAAATTAAAAGCTAAACTATAAATCTCAAACTGCGAACTTCACATTTTTTGAAAACCTCATAATAGAAGGTTTTCAATGTTAATGCTAAAAAATTCTTGGATAAAGTTCCGAAAAGCGCTTACCTCCGATTAATTCGAAAGTTCGTATACCTATGTATTTTGATGCGCTGATCACGAATATGATAGTGAAAATACCCGCAAATTTTATTTTTATGGTAAAAACCATGAAAAACCCATAAAAATCATGTTTTTTGACGTTTATCTCAGTGAATAGTGAAAATTTATAAAAAAAACTTCAAATAAAATTTGCAGATACTTTGAAAATACATATCTTATGTTGAATATGTTTTTACCCTACGACTGATGGTTTTCGACAAAATAGACGATAAAAAACAGGGGTGCCTTCCCGCCCCCCATGACACGTTGGAAAGGGGGTCGTGTCTGACCTGAGTTTATTTTGTGACCAGTCATTGGGATGCCTTCCCGCCCCCCATGAAACGCTGGGAAGGGGGTCGTGTGTGACCTAAGCAACTCTACACTTCGTACCGACATTTCCCTTATTTTCTCGAAAGCCGTCAGTCGTAGGGTAAAAATATATTCAACATAAAATATGTATTTTCAAAGGATCTACAATTTTTATTTAAAACTTTTTTACAAATTTACACTATTCACTAAGCTAAGCGTAAAAAAGCGTGATTTTTATGGATTTTTCATGGTTTTAACCATGGAAATCAAATTTGGGGGTATTTTCACTATTATATTCGTGGGCAGCGCGTCAAAATATACTGGTATACGGAGTTTCAAATCAATCTGATGTAAGCGCTTTTCGGAACTTCAACCAAAATTTTTTTCTAAATTTATTTTAAACGCTTTTAGTGACAACAGCCATCAAGAAATTGGTAACGGGTCATCCACAAATTATGTCAAACGTACGTAAAATGCATGCATTTAAAACTAAATAGTTGAGTTTCCAACCTGAAAGACTATTTTTGAATCGAATATGGAACAATGAAATTTTTAAGCGAAAGAAAATTTAAAAAAGAAAGTTAATTTTTTATGCTAGGTTACATAAAAAAGCGAATAGCTAATATATCGACTAAAAATATAATTTTCAACCAAAAACAGTTAAATTAAATACAAAAATACAAATTTTCAACACATTACTTGAATTATCAAACAAAAAAGATAAATTTTCAAAAATAGAGTTAAATGTGGGGGAGGGGGGGGGGGGTAACATGCAAATTATTGGGTCTAAATGAATCCTTGAAAGCATTTTCGACAAAAATATTTTTTTCGTTTTCAGGAATGAAAATTTTCATTTGTCTCAAAAATTGTGAGAGGAGAAAAAAGTTTAGACGACAAAATTATTGCCCTGTTTTAAAGCTACGATTAATCTGTTTTATAATATTCTGTCCACAGTAGTTTTTAATTTTCCAGCAAAATAGAATGAAATCGATTAAAAATGAATAAATTGCATTTTTAAAATGATAAACCAAATATAATCTAACCAAAAAATTTTAGTTCGAAACAAATTTTTTTATCGATCGATTTGGCGTTAAAGTGGTTAGAAAATAAAAATTAATTTTTTCTGGAATGTCTCACAATTATTTCAAGATCATGCGACATTTATCAGATTCCTACATTACCGACATTTATGTGGACAATACCAATTCCACAGGAAATGAGATATTAAGCTGAAAGAAAAAAATTTAATTATATATATTTTTTTAATGTAAAAATTTATTACTATATGAACTATCCTAAGGCACATTGCTTTATTTTTAAAAACTTTCAGTTTAATATCTCATAATATCTGGAATTAGCATGATCCACATAAAAATGTCGGTAAGGAAGGAATCGGATAAATGTCACATACCCTAACAAGTTCATCTTTTCCAATAATAATCTTGAAATACTGTTTTCCAGTAGCTTTTATTTTGACTCCCTCCCCCCAACCGTTTAATTGTGCCCAGAAAATGCCCAAAAAATGCAAAACATCAGTTTTATGTAAAATTCATAAAGTCGGTGTTTATTGGAATTTTTACAAGACTAGTTATTTTTATTTGATATATAACAAGTTTCTAAGTGCTTTTAACATATTTTTAATTGTTTAAAAAATTATTACATGTACAGAAAAAAAAATGTTTCGAGTTAGTTAACATGTTTTGCAATTGCTTAAACATAACGAGATAAACTCTAACAAGAAGTGGAAAGAAATCCTAAATATTTCAATTAGGTTAAAAGTTATATAAACTTAAAGAAATGTTTTTTTTTTTAAGTAACAAACTCAAATACGCATTATTTTGGAAACATTTTTTTTTCACAAATCGCAAAAATACTTATCCCCGAATTTCCTCTAATAACAAAATTATTTCGCCCCGGAGAGATTCTGCGCCTTTATGTGTAGCACCTGTCTGATTTTAAATGGACTCAGTCATGAAATCTGTACTGATTTCCTGAGAAATCAGTTAGCATAATAGGTCCTAGATACGGCATGGGTCAGTGGTGGAGACGGCCGATATATATATCTAACTACATTTTCGACTATATCGAGGTGCTGCCCTCTTCAACTTTTCAGCGTTTCTATGGCAACCGCGTCCTCCTAGCACGCCAGTGGGCGAGGTGGGGCCGGGGCGCACACCAAAAGTTGTTGAATTCCAAACCGAACGTGATTTTCTGTTTCTCGTTCTCGCGTTCGCCTTCGCTATCACTATAGCGATCTTTGCTATAGTTGAGTCGGTTGGCTGGCTCTGTACGGTCTGTACCAAAGATATTATAAACGTAGATGCGGTACGGGGTGTCGGAGTGGGGAATTATATATATAGGACATTACATTTTCTGCCCTATCGAGGTGCTGCCCTCGTCGTACTACGAAGTCGAATTCTTGTTTTCTCATTCTTCGTAAAATATGACGGTAAAGCAGTAGAAAAATTTTTCGAGGTTAGAAAAGTTTGACATGTATGTATCGCTGAATTTTTTCAGATCTGAAGCAAAGATATTTATCTTTGTCTGAAGCTTGATCCAGGTTTTCGGTACAGCCTTTTTTTAATTATAAAAAAAATGTTCTCGAAAAGTCATATTTTTAATTAAAAAAAAAGTATTATAGAAAAACATTTCAAGATAAACAAGTGCTGAAAGCATTTTTCTTTGACAATTTTTTAAAATTTTTATTTGAAATAATCAAATATTTATAACAAAGAAACAACTTTTTTAATGTTTGAAGTATTTAAACATTATTATTCAAATTTAAAATAATAATTAAAACAAAATATATTTCTGGATAAGATATTTTGGTT
>NC_046662.1:32640679-32641731 GCF_010883055.1 Belonocnema kinseyi | reverse complement strand
TGATAGAATCTCTTTAAATATGAAATTAGTCTATACTTTTTCATATTTGAGCTACAATTATTCCATTTTAGAGTTATAAATTACAGTCGTGAAAAACCAATAGAATTTTTTAATTAATTTATATATAAAACAAAAAACCTTTGTATAATTCAACCTAAATGCAGCTGCAAAAATTTAATTTGACATGCGTTGAATTCAAGGTATAGTTTAAAAAGAAAACTGAAAGCAAAGGATCGACTTTCAAAAGAAGCGAAAGAAAGTGACTCGCTGGACTGCAAATGAACATGGAAAATGGTGTATTTTCGCATTTAAAAATTTTAAATTCAAACTTTTTCGCCTTTTAACAATTTCGAAAAATTTCGAAAAATTCTGAAAACTCAAACAATAAGGCTGTATTCTGAAAATGAATCAATTTTAACGTTAAAATTCAAGTTCCTAAACTGAAGGCCTAAAAATTTGCAAATTTTACAATTAGTGTTATGTTAATTGTATTGGTATCTTTAAAAAGTATAAATAGTTCTTGAATTAGTTTTTAAATTTTCTGCAGTTTACCTTGTTTACATACCTAGATGTCAAAAAAGCATACCCAATTTTTTCAAATTTTAATCACTTATTTTCTAAGAGAAAATCACCTCTGTTTAGCAGTCACTGAAATGGATTAGAAAAAAATGACCAAGACTCAGGAATAAAAATTGGATGTACAGCGAATTTTTAAATTTTTAATTGAGATTATCTTTAACTTTGTGATATCAAAAATTTCCATACACATTTCTTTTTAATAATACTGTAGGAAAAAATCAACAAGATCGAGCGCCGAAATTATAATTAGAGCAAATTTTCTGTAATTCTATTGGGACGGCTGAAATATCCCGAAAAATAAAATTTCCGACTCGGTAAAACTCTCTGTCCCAAAAAATACAATTCCAAAACTAATAAAATTCCTGAATTCTCCAAATAAAATTGTTTCTTAATCAATATTAATTATTTATTAAAACTACGATAATAAAATATTGTTATCAAATTAATTTTTGTTTAATATTTAAAGTGTTAAA
>NC_046662.1:32639555-32640579 GCF_010883055.1 Belonocnema kinseyi | reverse complement strand
ATTCTTTGAAAGATTTCCTACAAATCTTGTTGATAATTTCTACATTCTCATCAAAAATGAGAAGGTATTAGCTTTTTATGAAAAATAACTTTTTCGGATGTTGCCAAATGTCGACGTTTTGAGGCCCCGTGAGTCAGAAAAACAAGTTTTTACGTCGGGGTCTGTTTGTCTGTCCGGCGTCCTCGTTGTTGTTGTCTGTAAAACGGATAATTTTCGAAAGATTGGTCCGATTGGATTGGGCTTTGACACACTGTTCGAGGAACCAAAAAGAAAGATCGAGTTTGTTAAACAGCCATTTTTGATAAAAATCCAAAAAGTTGAAGCTTTTTCAAAATTTTTGAGACAACTTTTTTTGATAAAGTCAAACTTACCACAGTTAAAGGATTTTCAAAATCCAAAAAACCAAACGAAAATGGACATTTGAAGCAAAAAAAGCTTGATATGGAAAAAAGTCAAGAGGCCAAAAACGCTACTTTTTCAAGGCCCCATGATTATTTTATCACATTCTCATCCAGAATGAGAAGAGTTTTATGCGAAAAATGATTTTCGCGAATTTCATTAAATTTCGACGTTTTGAGGCTCCTTGAGTTAGAAAAACAAGTTTTTACATCGGTATCTGTCTGTCTCTCTGGCGTTACGTCGTCGTCATTGTGGTTGTGGTTGTGTGTACATCGGATAACTTTTGAAAGAATAGTCGGATTGAATTGTGGTTTGACACACAGATTTTTTTATTTTAAGAATTGTATGTAGAAATTGTACTATTTTTATTTTATAACAAATATTTTTCTTCAATTAAATATTTGCAATAAAAGTGTTTCGAAGAGATTTTTTAAGAATCTTTCGGGGAATAAAATTAGTATTTATAGGTCGACAAAGGTTTGTTTTCTTTACCAAATTTGGCTTTCGTCTAAATTTTTCCAGGTGTTTTTATTATAGTACAATTTACGTTTGCATCTCGGGCGAAGAAATCCATTCTATTGTTTGACAAATATTCTTTGTAAATCAATATTTTTCACAGAAAATT
>NC_046662.1:32624230-32639455 GCF_010883055.1 Belonocnema kinseyi | reverse complement strand
AACTATATCGATGTGTGCTTTCTACGGGGAGCGGTGGGTAGAGGGGAAGTGACTTTTTTCGCCGGACGCGCCGTCTATATTTATGGCGGGCAACTAGGCCCGTACCGCATCTACGTTTATAATATCTTTGTCTGTACGCTTAAAATATTATGAACACTGATTTACCTAATTATATTCAAATTAAAGAGAGCCTAAAAACATTCTATTTATTATTATTTTAAATTTTCGAGACAATAAATAAATGTAAAAAAATTCTTTTCGTACTTTAGAATTTTAGTTAAAGTTCTAAAATTATTTTTGAAAACTAAACTTAAAATTTAAATGAAATTAAGATAAATTAAAAAACTAAATAAAATTGATTTAAATTCCAAATCAAATAAAATTTAGTTGAATTTGAAATTTAAATAAAATTTAGCTAAATTCAACATTTAAATGAAATTTAGGTGAATTTAAGAATTAAATAAAGTTTAGTTAAATTAATTTCTCGTCTGGTTTCCTGTCAAAGAGAAATTTTCTAGATACTAAGTAAATAAGTTTTAAAACAATTTTATTCGTACTTTAAGATTTATTGTAGTGCAATTTTAAAAATTATATTGTAAAACTAAATTTAAAGATTGAATACAATTTAGATCATTTCAAAAAGTGAATACATGTTAGTTAAATTCAAAATGTAAGTAAAATTTAGTTGAATTTAAGTAAATTTCAGTTAAAATTGTAGATGTTGAATGGTGTTAAATGGTGTTAAATTTAAGTACAATTTAGTTCAATAAAAATGAAACAGTCGTTAAATTTTAAATTTGATTGAATGGAATACAGATATATGTGGGTTGTTTCTTGGCTTCAACAATAGAGAGCATTCAAATAAGCTAGAGAAATTAAAAACAATTCCCCTGTTTTTACAATAATTAGTTAAATTCAAGAAAAAAACTCAGGAAAGTAATTAGGACTCATAGTTCTAAAGTTTTTGGTTTGAAACTTTTCAGAAGTCGACAATGTCAAAATATAAAAGGAAGCATTTAAACTTCAGCATAACTATTTTGCAAAGAAATACTTTACCATCCCACAATTATATTTCAAATTATAAGTATTTTAGCAATTAAATAATTATTCCATTCAAAATTATTCAGTTTCGAAAATTGGATTATAACTTCAAAGTCTTTGAAATTAAAAGGTTTTAAATGAGAGAAATTTGAAATTAAAACAATTAAAATTACAGTGTAATTATTTTCTACTAGAAGCGTAAGAATAAAATAATAATTATTAAAAGAAACTAATTTATAAATTTAAAGTTCAAAATTTCAGTATTTGTAAAATTTCGAATATTCTTCGAGTATAACCTGTCAATTCTAATTATTTAATTTTAAACGTTTTAAATGAAATCACTTATGCTTCGACAATACATCTTTTTCAGCTTTAGGATATAAATAATTTAAAGCTGCAATAAGCAGATTATTCGATGTCAAACCTCGTGAAAAATTGGAATTAATGTAAAGCCTTTGAAATCGAAAACTTTTTATAAAGAGAGGAATTTAAAATTGAAACGTTTTAATATATTTTTAATTTAAAACATTCAAATTGAGTAATTTTACAAATAGAAATTTCAAGAATTGTATTATTTGAAATTTTTTCATAGAGTTCATAAATTAAAAATATAAGCATTAATATTTTATAAATTTTGAATATGCCTCAAGTATAATCTGATAAATTTAAATTATTTAATTTTGAAAGTTTTAATCTGAAAATTGAAATGCAAAATTCTAAATGTTTGTATTTGGGTATTATAAGATTTTGGAGGCCATTAATTTAAGCCTAATCAAGTTAGAAAGCATACAGTTGTCAATTTTACGATATTAAACCCTTATATTCAGAACCAAATTAAATTTCAATGTTAAAATTTTTAATTGTTTAGAATTTGATTCTTAAATTCAGAATTTGTTCAATGCTTTACATTTTTAATTTCACACTTTCAAACCTTTTTGTTTAATTTGAGTCATTGAGAAAAAATATTACATTTTAGTAGACACGACTTTTTTTACGTAAAAAAATTAATTTAGGAAATATCCCGCGCGCCAAGGTGAAGAATCCGTCGAGAGGGAAAAATGGGTTAAGCCAAATCTGCTGTTTGCGTGAAGAAACTCACTATCTTCGTTTTGACGAGAGTCTTCTTTACGTGTACGCTGCAACGCGAAAATGACCCTTACGTCAAACTTTAGAGAGTAACTTTTTTCTCCAAGACGGCAGAAATAATCACGGCTTATCACATTGAAAAAAATTATTTTATAACAAAATTTCGTCACTTATTTATTTCATGAAAACATTTGTTTTTGTTTACAAGATTTAAGAAGTAAGAAAAAAATCTTGATTGGAATATATTGATTTTTGAAGAACAAGAAGCTTTAAGCATTATAACGCTAGGCGTAAATAATTTTAACATATCTTCCTTTTTAATTTAATAAACTCAATATTAAAATGGAAGTTTTAATATTGTCAGAAATAAATATTCACTTTAACTTCAAGTACCTAGATGACAGTTTTGACTATTCATGTTCATTGTAATTTTTACATTATGTCTAATTGTCTACTGTGTTATGAATTGCAGTTAGAAGAAAGTTGTGAATAATACAATAGAGCGGAATTAAACTTCGATTTTCAATCAAGATCTTTGAAAAGTAGTATATAATTTTTGAAAAAATAAAACTGACAAAAAAGCGCCAGATCATGTATTTTTTGTTTCGACTCATAATTTTATTCAAATACGAAATACCTTCCTAATTTATTTTTAATTATGCAAGAAATAAACATTTTAATATCTTTTTCAAATAAAAAAGTGGGGTTTTTTGCATGATTGTTGTTATTTTTCTTAAAAAAACCTTGTTTGTTAATGATGTAATTAATTTATAATGCATAAGCCTTTAAAATGTTATAAAAGAAACTGAAAGTTAATCAAATATTTAAATTATTAGAAAATAAATTTATTTACGACCAAATTTAAAAAAGCAAGTTTTTATTAAAGGAAAGAATTTAAAATAATAATTTTAGCAAAATCAAAATTTTTTAATGGAATTAAATATGCAAACAGTTAAACAAGTAAATGCAAACAAAAGCTTAATCGACCAGCTGGAAAGTATAGTTTTCTATATATGACCGGTGGAGAACATTTTAAAGTTTCAACTTTTTTTTCTCAATAAATACAAAATAAAGAAATAATTAAAAGAAACTAAATAAAAAACTAAGGAAACTTATATATTTATTAAAAATAAAATAAAAACAGCGTCAAATTCTTTTAAAAAATATAGTCTATTAAAGTACATAATAGTTCTGTGAATTTATAGCATTGGTTTATATTATTTTTCATGGTTGCGGTTTAAAAAATGTAATTAGCTCATATATTGAAATAAAAAAAAAGACGAAAATTATGGAAATTTTTGTCCATTTTTAGTATTAAATGATAATAAAAAAAAATTAAGCAAACTTACATTTTTTCTTAAAGTTAGATTTCTGGAGCAGGAAAAATGACATTTTGTAAGATTGAGTTACTTCTTATTTCAATTTGAAAAAATGGTTCATATTTATAACATGGCCTTAGCTAAACTGTAGGAGCAAGCCGTAATTTCCTTTGATTCTCGAAAATGCTTCTTACACTTTACAGCTGTTAAAAAACTCATATACCACTAAATTCAAAAATATTTAAAAAATGTAACATTTCAGAAGACATTTGTCTAGGTCTATAACGAAATTTAGGAAAAAAAAATTTTTAGAAGTTTTTATAAGGAAATTTCTTTTCAGAATTTTTATTTCTTCAACCAGAAAAAAATAGTAAGGACATACCACCACAATTCTGGTTGATTTAATCAGACAGCTTTTTTAGTTTATTTAAATTTAAATAAAACTTAATTGTATCTTCAAATTCACTTTTCTACTAATTTCCAAAAAAATTATAACTTAAATAAAAAATAAACTTTTTAATTCAAATTCGTTATTACTATTTTATACTAACATCTTTGCTACATTTTGGGCATAATTTTGATTTCAAAAAGTCTTTAGAGTTTTTTAATTCCTTCAAGACCTTTTCTACTCAATTAAAATTATTTTTCCATTAACTTATAAAGTAAAATTAGATTATTACCATTTTGGATTTCAAATGCACTATAATTTGGCGAAACCGTATATATAGCTGCTTGTCGCGCCTCTACAAACATGTGGCGGAACCAATCGGTATATGTCGTGCCTCTACAAGTATGTGGCCGCGCTTACTACCGGTATGTGGTGCAACTAATCTCATGTCGTATCTAGGACCTAACCTAAAATGTTTTATACAAAATTTAGTCTTATTTTGAAATATATTTATTTTGTACTAAAAATAACAATTTGCGTTGTAAATTGATAACATAATTATAAAATGGCGAATTTGTTGCATGTAAAATTTCCCGATGCTAAAGTTTACATGCTATTTGGCGAAAATTTATTCTGCGATGAAAAGCTGTCGTCTGCCACAGCGTCCTTAGCAGCAATGTGAAAACGGCAAAGTATAAGTGAATTCGAGCTCTAATTTGGGACATCAGATTTAAAATAACACAGAAAAAACAAAAGTTAAAATTTGTTGCAGGAAATACTTGCATTGGTTAAAAATTAAACATATCTCGGCGACTGTTTCTCCGAGGTTAGAAAAATAATTCTGAACTAGTCGATTGCGTCATACTGAAGTGAGCATTTTCCGGTAAAACATGTAGAATTGACAACAGAAACACGAAAAAAATTTGTTCTTACTAATATATCTCCTCCGATATAAATTACACTATTGTAGACGAATTATAACGCATTTAATACCATTTAACAAAAAGCGCAAAAAGCAACTGACAGGTGGGAATCCCCATTTCTTTCAAATATAATGAAGTTAAACGACGATAGATAGCGCTGGCATTCATGTAAAGTTTATCTGGCAAGGTTAATTTTTCTTGCGGTGAACCTTTCACCTGGAGTCGATGTAAACTTTATCTTTAATTTTTTTCTGTGAATGCGGTCACTACGGTGAAGGAAATTTGTTTAGACTGTCTTCACGATTTTTCATAAATCTATACATTTTGGTAGGAGCGTCAAAGCGCCCCTGAATGATTGGCGCCCGGGTGTCATGCACCCATTTGCACCCGGGTTAAACCCGCCCTGACCATATATTGGCATCTATGTGAATAAAACACCCTGCAAAGGTCAACCTTAAAACTTCTTTTTGTTGGGAGTGAAGGATAGTATAGAATTTTCAAAAGTTTTCTTTTTCGTAAACGGATGAACTAATCTTAATAAACAAAATATATGTATGTCATAAAGGTTAATGAGGCTACTAACAAATAAAATTTCAAAACATTTTTACCAAAAATACGGAAAAAATTGTTTAACATTTTTTGAAAGTTATGTTTCAGAGTCCTACGTACAATTTTTATTACAAAATATTCTTAATTTATCTATTCTAAATCCTGTTCAAATTATAATGGTTTTTATTTGAAAATAAAAATTTTGTATGTAAAGCATCAACGTAATTTAAAATTGTTAAACAGTTATATACTTTGCTTGTAAAGTATTAATTTTTGAATGCAAATTCTAACTCCTTATTCATAACACTATCAAAATTTAAAATTGTTCAAGACTGTAAATTTTAATAATTGTACACAAAATTCGTTGGATTTAAATCTAATAAGTTTTGTTTCATACTAAGAATCTCAGGTAAAATACGCTACTATCACCTAAGGTTGTTAAAAAATTGCAAATATTGTTTAAAATTCAGTAAGTTTTTATCAACAAATGTCAATTCCCGACGAAATTGGTATTTTTAAATTAGCGCAACAGAATATTGTTTCGAAATATAAATCTTTTTTAAAATCTAATATGATTTTTGTTTAGAACAATCGATTTCGTGTATACAACGTCAACATAATCTAAACTTGTCAAGAAGTTATAAATAATATTCCCAATGCAATGATTTTTATTTCAAAATAAAAATTTCTAGTATAAAACGCCAAAGTAACCGCAAATTGTTAAAAAAATTGTGCATATTTAAAATCTAACGATTTACAATTAAAATTGCCGATTTTCGGCAAAAATCGCTATAACATAATCGAGACATTTAAGTTTTTCAAAACTGTTTGGTATTTGAAATCTAATAATTTGGTATTAAAAATACACACACACGCGCGCGCGCGCACGCAAGAGTATTAAACGCGCAAGAGTATTAAAAAGCACAGTTGTTTCTTAAATTGTTTAGATAAAGTAGTAGAAAAGATTAAATTGTGAAAAAGTAAAACAATCAAGGTTCTTAACGGATGTTTAAAAATCAACCTCGTATATTAACAAATTAGTAGAGGAATAGGAGGAGTTTTAATGAAAGCTTTTTGTTACCGACATTTACCGACATATGAAAACTTCAATGGTTCTGTTTGATGCTACAACATTTGGTGTCCGTGCAGAATTATTCAGTTTTTACTGAGTAATTTATTTTATTTTATGAAAAGTCTCACAATAAAGCAGCCATTTTTCAAAGTAATATAATTTATACTCTTCTTTTCAATCCTGATTTGATTTTTCTACTCTACGCTAGAATTTTATGATACACTTTTCTCCCTTTTTCCTATTTCCCTCTTAAAGTTAAAAAATTTCACTAAAACATTAAAAATCAAGAAGATACAATAACTGTTTTGTTGGAATTTTTATTCAAATTCATGAAGTTTGGAGACAAATTCAATAAACTAAAGAAAAAATTATTTATAATAACCTCGCGAAGCTGTATACATATTCCGAGTCTATTTTGTTAAAAAAAAATCGAAATATCTGGATAGCTCTGTACTATGAGTGAAAAAAATCTGGAAAGGTTAGGGAATTTTTTCAGCATTTGAGTAGACAGCCTGTATTATTACAAAAGGTACAAATGGTTCATGGTGGAAATCTTAAAATAATTCATCCAATAGCTTAGGAATGTTTAAAAAACAAAGGTATAAAGTATAATTAAAGTTAAATAATTTAAAACTTAAAAAAAAACCTGGTAAATTAATCTCGGATGTCTCTTGATCAGAGAGGCACACGAAAAAAAAGTCTTGTCCACTCGACGAGATAAACAGTTCTATACGTTCTTGGGATCGCTGAACCCGAATCTGGGGTTGGTTTTACTCGATCAGATCGCATTTCGTTCCTAACCTCAAAAAAATTATGAAAGTTGGAACATTCATGGAAACACCCAGAAAGCAAAGCGGTTATATGTTTTCAGGGTCGCTGAGTCCAAATTTGAAGGTCTTTTGACTCATTGAGGTCGCATTCCATTCATAATCTAAAAAAAATTAAAACACTGAAAACTTTTCTCGTCATAAATTGTTTGTATTCAGCGTCCGGTACATAGAACTTGTTAGTCATTCTTTGAGCATGGCTATCAGTCTGTAGCACAAAATCCTGCTGCCTTGACAGATACTGTGACAATGACAACTGCCCCGAAAGGATATGTGTACAGTAAAATTATTCGTTCTCAGATTTGTTGAGGTAACGAAGCCAGCGAAGGCGCGCTGCCTTGCAGTTGGACGTGAGGTTGTGTCAGGGACAAATTTCGGTTTTTAAATTAATTTTGTTCAAGGTTATGAATGGAATGCGACCTTGCCGAATCATGTGACCTTTAAATTCGGCCTCAGCAACCTTGAAAACATACAAACCGCTTTGCTGTCTGTATGTTTCCATGAATGATCCAACGTTCATCATTTTTTTGAGGTTAGGAGAGAAATTCGACCTGACCGAGTCAAACCAACCCCGGATTTGGATTCAGCGACTACAAAAATGTGTAGAAATGTTTGGCTCATCTGGTGCACAAGACCTTTTTTTCATGTGCCTGTGTTATTATTATTATTGAACATAGTATTTAAATTAACTTATATTTCTCATAAACCTGAAGTTTCCAGGCTCTTTTTTTAAATGTGCAAACAATTAAAGCTTCATGCAATCACGAAGACGGGCTTCCCGACAACAATAGTTTAAAATTATTACGAATAGTTTCGAGATAGCTTCGAAACTATATCGAAAATGGCGCCATTAGCTTTTTAATAATTGGATTAAATTGCCTTCCATTACTATGAACCAGCTTGAATTCACTCAGATATTATTTATATCAGATAAAATAAAGTTGATCAAAAGGATTTTGAAAACAAATTTATTATCCTATATTTTATGAAATATCTGAAATTATTTGAAGATGAAGGGCTCTTGGTTAAGAAATACGTGAGGGTGCATTATTCCTACGAATCTTCTGAAGGGCGTTTCTATTGTGTCAAAACTAAGGTAAATGGAACGCACTTTGCGCAGCACATTAACACAGATGAGTTATGAGTGCATCAAGTGATTATTCATACGATAATAAATCAAATAAACATGTTTGGTATTATGTTATCTACTCTCAGATACTGTTTCTCAATCAATAGTAGAAGGGAAATTTCCGTTAGAATTCTAATACATGTTTCTGTAACAACAAAGTGTTATACTCTTTCCAATACAAACTATATTTTATTTGATTCGAAGATTTTAATTAAAAATAAGAAACCACATTGACTTTTTCTATTAGTTTAATTTGTCAGTTTATTAAATATACCCTTGCATGGAAATTCTTTTCAATTGGTTTTCAAGTTATTAATTTTACACTTGAGATTAAAATGAGTAAATTTTAAAAGGAGGGATGTAAAATTTGAAAATGAATAATTTCTAATGACTTATTTTTAAAATCCTAATTTAGGAATAATGCAATTTTCAACGCACTTTGGATTTGTTTAATTTTTAACGATTCAAGTTGAACGAATTCATTCTTAAAACTTCTAATTTGAAATCATTTCATTTTCGAAGTTTAATAGAATTATTGAACTTTAAAGGTCTAAAGTTTCAAAGTCTTCAATTTTAAACAGTAAAAATTACACTACCTTTTTACTGAAATCTCAATTTTAGTATAGAAAAATCTATTCAATTATTTTGAATGTCACTTGATACTTCATGATGGAATACATGCTAATAATTTTTATCGGCTTTATAAATGTTATAGTTATAATTTTTAGCTTCAAAATATGCCTACACTCGACAGTATGATATCTGAATATATAATGTCGATATGTTAGTGTTATTGAGCAGATAAATATAATTAAAAATGTAAAGTTTTTAATACTTTTTTATAATTAATATTTTTTACGGGCATTATATTTCAACTGTACAATGTTATAACCTCCTACTTTAAATTTGTACATTTTTTGTAGAATTATAATTTTTTTTAGAACTTCTAATTTAAAAAAAAAATCGAATATGATTCCTGTTTAGAAAAATCGATTTCGTGTATAAAACGTCAATATAATCTGAACGTGTCAACAAATTATGAACATTATTCCAAATCTAATTTTGTTTATTTTAAAATAAAAATTTCTATTGTAAAACACTAAAGTAACCTAAAATGGTTCAAACAATTGGGAATCTTTAAAATGTAAAGATTTTTAATTAAAAATGTTGATTTTCGGTAAAAATCGCTATAACATGATCAAAAAAAAAAGCTGTTCAAAAATTTTTTATCTGTGAAACCTAATAATACGTAATTAAAAATACACATATATAATGACATATATAAACATAATACACATATACATAAAATTTAAAAAAAAAGTTGTCAGACAATTCAAAAGTTTTAATTTAAACGCGCACGGGTATTAAAAAGCACAGTTGTTTCTCAATTTTTCTCAGATAAAATAGTACAAAAAATTAAATTGCAAATAAATAAAATAATCAAGGTTCTTAACAGATGTTTAAAAATCCACCTCGTATATTAACAAATTAGCAGAGGAATAGAGAAAGTTTTAGTATAAAAAAATCTATTCAATCATATTTTTAATATCACTTGATACTTCATGATGGAATAGATACATGATAATAATTTTTATTGTCTTTAAAAATATTATAATTCCAATTTTCAGCGTCAAAATAAGCCTAAACTCCATAGTATATTATGTAAATATATAATTTTGATATGTTAGTATTATTGAGTAGATAAATATAATTAAAAATGTAAAGTTTTTAATACTTTTTTACAATTGAGCCTCCCGCGATTAAAACAGGACACGTTCGAAATGTCTTCGTTTCAGTTGGCCTCTTGTTTATTCTCGTTCTTGATTATTTCAAGTCGGACATTCAATTTTTTTTAAGCATATCTTAATTCAAAGAAATTGAAAGTCGAACTTGAAAAAATCAAGAACCAGAATAACCAAGAGGCCAACTGAAACCAAGGCATTTCGAGCGTGTTCCGTTTTGATCGCGGGAGGCTCAATTAATATGTTTTACGGGCATTATATTTCAACTTGTTCAGTTTTTTAGATTTTTCAATTCAAATTGTACAATGTTATAGGCTACTACTTTAAATTTTTACCATTTTTTTAAATAGTGCCTAAATTTGAACTGCTTGAAAATTTATTATAATTTATAGTAATAAAATCATTTTCAGACTACGCTTGTCCGCTCTCTGATTATCAGGAATTAAATAAATTTACAAATTTTCTGAATATCTTCGAATAATGGTTTCTTTTATTACTGAGAATAAATCTTTTGTTTCTGTTTACTTCAAATCCGTTCACTTTAAAGAATAGACATTTTATTATAAATATTTTTATATTCATTAAAAAAATTTGTTTGCAGTACAGTTTCAGTAAGGTACTTCATGCCCTTTCTATTGTAGATATTATTTTTTTATTGATATGAAGACAGCAATAAATCTTTTAAAAATATGGTATCCGCGCACAGAACCTATCGAGAAAAAAATCTAAGCTTTATTTAGAAAAAAATAACCATTAGTTCGTAAAAAGTTGAACTTATTTTCGATCTTTATTATTGATAGTCAATTTTTTTTAACAATGCTTATAATGAATGCACAGAATAAAGTAATGATAAAATTTTGTTCGGAGAATTTTTTAGAGGGATCAAGTTTTATTCAGACAACTTTGCGTTTTCAAAACACATGTGTTGCCATGGGAAAACAAAAGAAAGTTTAAATAATATTTGGTTAAAGTTTATCCTGTTAAGTTAATTTTTGTTGCAGCGAATCTTTCATCGGAAATCGATGTGAAGTTTATCTTCTGTTTTTTCTGCGTGGAAAGCGTGTACACTTTCTAATATTTGTTTCCCGAATTGTCCAAATCGGACAGCATTTGACTTAAAACTCTTCAATTTTTTCAGGTTTCTAACTTCAAATTGAAGAACAATTGCATGCAAGAACATCTAAATTCAAAACGTTTTAGATTAAATAATTAAAAATTAAGCGATTTGAGAAAAAAAATCATTTTCAAATTCAAGCTTCAAAAACTAAATCATATTAAACAGGCCTTGAAAATAAAACAGTTTTAAGATTACGTATGCGAAATCGCACAATTTTATACATGAAAATTAAACAAATTAAATATTTCAAACTTAAAACTTCAAAAAAGAATTAGGCTATAACATAATTCCCCTTTTTTATTACAAACCAATGATTAAAAATAGAAATTTCATCCTCTTTTTCAGAAAAGAAATGAAAAATCGAAATTGACCCCCATGCAACAAAATAAAAATTTTATAAATAAAGAATGTCCAATTTCAATTAGGAAGAAAATTGAAAATAAAAAATTTGCTTCTTTTTATCCTCAAAACTAAGATATTTATAGAATTTTCATCTGTTAAACTCAATTAAAAACTAGAAATAAAAAAATTTTAATTTAAATTAAGGCCATGTGACGAGTGGGTCACGTGACCAGATTCCTACCTTACCGCCATCTTTCTTATTTTCCAACTTGTTTTCTCAAGAAGAGCCACATCGAGTTGAAAATTTGGGATCATAAATAAGAACCATTAAGAAAGGTGGGTCTGGCCCTAAACTTGAATAATTATGAAAAAGAAAAAAAAAATTACAACAAAAAACTTTTTTCATTATTATACAAATTTAGAAACAGACCCACCATTCTTAGTGCTTCTTGTTTCGTATTCCAAATTTTCAACTCGATGTGGCGTTTGGTGTGAATATAAGTTGGAAATCTAGAAAAAGATTGGAAATAAAAAAATTCGTCCCTTACATTATAAGAAAAATGTTGAAAGTAAAGCATACGCCTCGCTTCAAGTCAAAAAAATATTAATCAGACTGTTTAAAATAAAAAATTATGTTCTTCAATTTAAAGCAAAAAATAAAAACTCAGATTTTCTCTCCTCCAAATCAATAAAAAGGCTGAATATATTCGTACCTCTGGCCGTACACTGTCTTGCAAAATGATTGAGGGATCTGAAAAGGGATAAAAATATTAAGAATAAAGAACGTCCTCTTTCAACCCAGAAAAAAATAGAAAACTAAAGCCTCAATTTTTCAAACTCGAAAGATTTTTAGATGAAACTCATTGAAAATTGAACAATTTTCTGTGATACTAAACGGGTGACATTAGAAATGATTCGAAACGGCTTTTCTCTAATTTTAAATGATTAAAAGTTGTATAAATTTATAAATTGAAAGTTTGTCTAATTTGAACTTTTAATGCTTTAAATTCAGTGTACGTAGTACGCACATCACAACTGCTATTATTTCAAATATTTTTTTAATGATAAACCAGCTTTTCTAAAATGGCTTATTAAAGAGTCCTGATAAAAATTCCAACTTTTATAGAAATGATACCTGTGCGTCCCAGAGATATTTTTGAAAAAAGTTCCAAAAATTCTGTTTGCGTTGACTGATCCGTCCCATTGTATTTCAGAGCAAAATCTTCAACGGCAAACTTGAACTAGAGGAAAGTCTGAAAAGCTTGAAGAAAAAAATCTATCTCTAATATGTGCCAATTTATGGTCCTTCAAAGAACCCGGATTTTTTTTAAAGAGACGAAAAAAACCAATTCTGAAGTTTGCATCTGTACTTTGGAACCTATTAATTTTACAAAAAAATGTTCAAAACTTCAATTAAGTTGACCAAAGTTGACCATTTTTTCCTATTTTTCAGGGCAAATTACTATTGTTTAGTTGTTTCAAAATACTTCGCTTCTCGGCGAAGCTACCTGAATGGTACAAGAAAAAAATTTGTGGGGAAGGAAATGATGCGTAAATCTAAAAAAATTTAATCTTCTAGACACCAATGTCTTCATAGATCAAGAGTTATAACGCTTCAAAAGAACATATTTTTTTTCTATTTTAAGCTATTTGCAGCCAAAAAAACTTGTTTAAGAATCGCTCATTTCGTAAATATCCAACAGAAAAACGTTTAGAGTATACATTATAGAAGACTAAATTTGGAGTAAAATAAAAAAAAGAAGCAAATGTTATTTAATAAGTTACTTAGTTAATAAGTTAATAATATGTTATTTAATAAGTCACGAATTATGACCATGAAACTTTGACCCTTACCATTCGGAAAGCTGTGTATGTTTTGGAAAATATACTGCGACCGTATTTGAGCATTTTGGTGGCATGTATGCATTTGTAGATCATTACAAGTACACTTTTTTCTTCTTTTTTGCTAAAAAATAATCAATTGTTCAACATTGTTTAAAAAATATGCTTCGCAATATCAGTTGTGTGCATATTTTATGTATTTATTTTGTGAAAATTACTTCCAGAATATCTTTGTCGAAAGTAAATAAAGAAAAAATTTATAAATTTACTGATTTTTTATTCGTTATTTATTATTCATAAATAATTATTAAAAAGATAAAAAAACTAATTTAATAATTGCCTAATTGATTTACTGATAAATTACTTATAGAGTCAGGAGATAGTCTACTTTGTAGAAACTTCACAATTGTTTTGTAAATTGAATTCTTATCTTTTTAAATTAAAAAAAAAATGTTTGAATAAATATTATTAGTATTATTATACATTGATATAATATTGACATATTATTTTATTGTGAAGAATTAACATATAATGGTTTCCACTGCGATGATTAGTTTATTAATTTCTAGAATTCTTAGCATAAAATAATACAATGTTAGAAAACTAATCCCTTCTAAAACCTTTTTTATGGATAATAAATAAACAATGTAAAACCAGTTAATTTATATATTTTTACTTCATTTACTTTCGTCAACTAACATTCTGGAAGTAATTCTCACAAAGTAAATATATAAAATATGCACACAATTAATAGTGTGAAGCGTATTATTTAAACAATGGTTGAACAATTTGTTGTTTTTTAACAAAAAAGAAAAAAAGAGTTTATTTTTAATACAATACAAATATAAATACAATACAAATATAAATGGTTATAACTCGCAACTTATCAGAGCTAAATCAGTTTATTTATTTAATGCAAAATTTAGGCCATAATGTATTCCCTCAACGTTTTTCTGTAGGACATGTACGAATCGAGGGATTTTGAAAAAAATTTTTTGACTACAAATAGCGTAAAATAGAAGAAAGTATGTTTTTTAAAAGTGATAGCTCTTGATCTGTGGAGAATAGGAAATTATATATTTTAAGATTTACGGATACTTTCCTTCTCTACAACTTTTTTTCTTGCACCACTTGCGTAGTTTCGCCGAGAAGCGCAGTATTTTGAAAAAATTGAACACGAGCAATTTGCCCTCGAAAATAAGTCAAAAATGGTTAACTTTGGGAGGCCATAACGTATACCTATTGGGGCTAGATCATTGCATTTTTTTAGAACTGCTCGAAATTACGGCTACTTTAATTGAAGTTTTCAATATTTTTTTTGTAAAATTAAGAGGTTCCAAAGTATAGATACAAATTTAAGAATTGTGTTTTCTTTTGTCTTTAAAAAAAATCCGTTCCTTTGAAGGACCATAATTCGGCACCTATTGAAGATGGAGCAGGTCAGTCTACGCAAACAAAATTTTGGGAACTTTTTTTAAAAATATCTCCGGGACAAACGGTGAAATTTCTAAAAAACTTGGAATTTTTATCAGGACTCCTTATTAAACCGTTTTAGAAAAAACGCGCATTACAATATTTAATACGGTGAAAATACCTTTTTTTGTAAGAGATGCGTGGACTATATCTTTGATTTGTATTTTTTGTTTTTGAAAGTTTTGAAATTCCACAAAAGCTCCGACAAAATTCTTTTCATTTAAAACAATAAAAAAATATTCTTCTGCTTTCCGATAATAAATAAAAGAATCGTCATTCTACGAGGGTAGTTCAATAAGTCCTTAGAATGAAGTATAAAAACAATTTTTTTTGGGTAAATTTTTTTTTATTTTTCAACATAATCTCCTTGGAGCT
>NC_046662.1:32618829-32624130 GCF_010883055.1 Belonocnema kinseyi | reverse complement strand
TATCTAGCCGGGAGTGGTGCTGACTGAAAACAGATGATTTGGAGCGATTCGCGCGCCATCTGTTGGTCATTCTAAGGACTTATTGAACTACCCTCGTATCATATTCTATTTATTAAATTAGATTAAATCATTTAAAAAATATCTGACACGCTATTTATTGAAAATTTGGTTTTTATGGATTCTCAAATTATTTGTTTTTAATATTAAGAAGTGCAAATTCAGGCATTCATTGCTTAGTCTAAAAATAATTTGTATTGCAGAATGCCCTACATATTAATTACACTGCAAACCTGAATTTAACTGAAGGCAAAATTAACCATATTTCAAAATTGGAACGACAAGGAGATGCCTTCATGTCATTTTTATCTGGTAATTTGATACAACTGAACGTCACTGTGAGGAATCCTTACTTGTTTGTAAGTGAATATTATCTCTAAAAAAAGCAATGCCAGCATCCTTGATTTCTATAGTCAGAATTTAGTATAATAACAAGAAATAATTTTATTATTAATTTTTATATTTTAGTGTAAATTCCATTATAATTTTGAAACAACAATTTTTCCTTACGTTTGGCAAAGGGGTGACTTATTCGTAAGTGTAAACAATGTTACATCCAATTTGCTCTTAACTTTAGACACAGCAAAAGACATGCCTGATTTAAATAAATTAACCATTCTGGATATTAAGTAAGTTTTGAACTAAATATTCGATCGATACAAAGAAATTCTGATAAAAAATATATCTTTTTAATTTTTTAAATATTCCTTTCGAATTCACAGGTCCATGGAAGTCATACTCAACAATAATTTACCAGTATTTGATCATGTTATTTCCAAAGTTGTTAATCACATGTTGGTATTTTATGCAAAGAAAATCATTCAAGTAAGTGAAAAAATAGCTTCAGATATAATTTATATGTATTTAACTAAATGAAATGGATTGTGGTTTGAAAATTAAGAATCATTATATTAATTATTGAACGCATATTAATTTATTGACCTAAATAACTTTATTCGTACTTTTATTTACACTTTTTCCCAGACAATGTCTTTATCTACCGTACCTAAATAGATATGAGTCTGATCTTTACTCTTTTCAGTTTATCGATTTTAATTTCTGAATTTCATTGAACAACTACTATGACCCAATGCATTATGATAAGGTCTAAATTTCACATGTGTGTGCTCGATTATATTTTTCTGTATCAATCTCTGTTGAATCTGGAATGTTTTCGATAAGATAAACGATTCGGTACTTTTTCAATAAATAACAAGTGTTAGAATTCGATCGACTATATTATACGCAGCCATAAGTTCGATAACGAAAAATGGCATCCGTGGGTAGTAATTATTGCATCCTCTTCGCGGCAGTAATTCTTTTCTGTGTCGGAAATGCACTACCAACAAAAGAACCCCATCCTGAAGCACTGTTCGATCTTCTTCGGTAAGTTATCACATCTTTTTTCTGTTTTTACCTTCGAAGTCTTTAAAACTTTCTTTGCAAATTTTTAATTGCGGCAGACCTTTTCCCTTTTAAAGTTTAACAACTGCCAGTAAGTCAGTTTATATTTCAAAATCTCATTAAAAAGTTGCGATAAGGATGAAAAGTTCAATGCAATATGTAAGCATATTCTTCTTTCTTAGAACTATATACCAAACACACGCACGATTATTTTTTTGTCTCACGAAATTTTAAAGTTGAAATATAAAATTAATATTAATACAAAATTAAAGTGGGACAAAAATCACATTTTGTAGTAAAAAGATCTATCCAATCACTTTGAATGATACTTTATACTACATGAAAGCTTAAGGTCGGAAATCTTTAGTTTGCAATTCTATAATGTTGTGGTTTTAAATTCCAATATTAAAAATGTCTGGACAATTTTGCTATTTAAATTTACAAATTTTCATATTAAAAGTCTTGATAGTTAGTCTTAAATTTAATAATTTTGGATGTACATATAAAGCGAATTCGAATTGACATTAGAATTGCGTAATTCTAAGCATTGAAATAATATATAGCTAGCTTGTTTTGTATTTTTTTCTTCTAATTTTTACTTTTGAACATGTAATATCTTAACAATCTCCATTTTTTTGTTGAAGATTTATACAGTTAATTCATTTCAAATTGAGAAATTTTTAATTAAAAAATTTCACGAATGAATACAAATTCTAGAGGAAATGTTAAAAATTAAATGATTTGAAACGGACTTTTGAAACGAATTTGAAACGGTTGTTTTTGTTGCTTTAGTATTGCAATTAAAATTGAATTGATTGAAAATTTAAAAATATAATTAATAATTGAAAAATTATTAATTTGAAACTATTTAAATTTTCTTTAAATAATTGAACTAAATTTTTTCACTTTTAAATTAAGTTAGGGTTCGTTTAAGTGCAATGTTCCGGGGTAACATTTCTTAATTTTTAATGTTATCCATTTGCTTTGACTTTGAAAGATTTAATTTAGTTTATAATTTCAAGTTGTCAAATCCATTTTTTAACGTTCTGAAATTGTCTCATTAAAAAAATTTTATGATGAAATTGTTTTATTTCAATATTTTATAATTCGAAATAAAATTATTAAATATTGAATGCTTTGAATTAAAAATTATACATTTTCAACTCCTTCCTGATAATATTGTGCAATTTTCAAAATTTTGATCTGAAATTTTTTAATGTTGAGAGCTTCCGTTTAAAAATATTCATTTGAAATATTGTCCTTTCTTCAAAATGTTACATAATTAAAAATGCAGTTTGAATTGAAACGTTTTCAATTCAAAATCGTTCAATATATTTGTGTAAATTTTCAAAGCTTTTTAATCAAAACTGTTAGTAATTAATAATTGTTTTAAAAAGGTTTAAAACATAATATTTAAAAATTGTTCAAATAATTTATTTTGAAGTCGTTTATATTTTTAATGTTATGAAATATAAATACAGACTCGATAATGCACGCTTCACGCGCGTTTATTCACTTCCGGCACATAATAAATCACATGTTACTAAAAAAAGCGAGACGAAGGTTATAAAAATAGTACGCACCCTGAAAATTGTTATATTTCATCGTATTTATTATCTAAACTAATATAATAAACAAGGACAATATTTTCCATAATTGATTATTCAAAATTAAAAGCTCAAAAGAAAAAGACTACAATAAACTATTTTCGTGTAAATATTGTAAACATGAATTGAAGTCTAATTATTTTTTATCAACAATATTAATTCAACAGGAAAATCAATAACAGAAAGCGACCTAAAATTGTTTAAAAAATGTTTATCAACAAAACTAAAAATTGTACAAATATTGTGAATTCAGCGACTGAATAATAATCTCAAGAATAATGATAATCAGAAAGATATTATGATTAAAAAATTAAAAATATCGAATTTTGATCAAAAACATTAACATAACATAAAATATTTCTTTCAAATTGTAAATATTCTTTGAAATTGAATAATTTTTATTTAAAATAACCGACTTTCCGCTGAAAATCATTAACATAAGGTTGAATTGCTCTAAAGTTGAAAATCTTATTTGAAATCTAATGATTTTTTAATGGGAGTTTCAATTTCCATGGATAAAAACTAAAAAAATCTTAAATCATTTAAGCTTGCAAGGTCTGTTCTTTTAAACAAAAATCATTGGATTTGAAGCTAATTATTTTTTATTAAAAAATAATATAAATAATATCAAAGTTTATAAGTCTAAAACTGTTTACAAATTGCAAATCGTATCGAACTCTAATGATTTTTGTTTTTAAATATCAATTTTTTGTTTGGAACTCTAACGTCACATATTATTTAAAAAAATTATAAATATTTAAAATCTAATGATTTTGGCCATGGCTATGTCTAACGAAATATCGGTACAAATATAAAAAAAGCGATTATAGAACCGAAAAATGTGAATTGTTGATAAATTTGTAATCTTTGATATCAAAAAATTGTATTTGAAATTACTCTTTTCTGATGAAAAAGACTTATATATACTTAAATGATTGAAAATTGAGAATCTTAAGGATGATTTCTGTTTAAAAATGTTAATTTTCGGTGAAAAAAAACGAGCCAACCTAAAATGTTTAGAAATTTTAAGTCTTCTTCGAAACTTCATGATTTTTTATAAAAATGATTTAAAAAAAAATTAATTTCATGCGAAAACTAGTGGTATAACACATGTTTAATGATTTTAATAAATTATTAGATCATTTGAAAGTTTGTGTTTAACCGCGCAAGAGTATTTAAAAGCACAAATGTTTCTTAAATTTGCCTATGATGTAATTTTATTTTTCTTATTAGAAGGGATTATTTGTGAAGTTCATTTTTGAATTTTCAAATTGTTCATGTAATGAAAGTTAATCAAGTTTTCAATAACAATGATTAAATTTTTTCGAGATATATCAAAATTTAAGAAATTTAAATGAGAATAAAATCAAATTTCAAATCCTATTCAACTTTCAATGATCAAGTAAATGTGCAGAATTCCTGAAAATAAAACCAAGAAACTAACGACCAAATTTTGAAAACCACCATAAAACGTTCCTATTGCAATTTGAAAAAGTAGGAGATTTTCTCGTCGCGTCACTTTTTTTAGATATGATAAAGAAATTGAAATAATAATTTTTAAAAAATGTGCTAATATTTTTTTAGAAAATTTAAAATAAAATAAAATTCATTGTCACACGAAATGTTAATAAAAATTTATTTCGCTATAAAAAAAATATTGGTATCATATTTACTATTTTTTTACACATATATTAACAGGAACTTCGAGAAAAGAGTTATTGTTGAAGCTAGTTTTGACAAGCTCGTAGATGAAACGTTGCCTAAAATTCGTGGTGCTATAATTGCGAATGGTCTGGATCCAATGGAATTACAGGAAATTTCACTTCCAGTGCCTGGTCTGGTAAGAAATAAATTTTTATGAAAATTATAAACAAAAACTTATTCGAATTCGCATATATGCAATAAAATAATTAGAGTGAGAAGTGCTTACTAGAAAGATAAGAATTTTCATACGAATTTCTTTTAAATTAGAAAATTTTGCTCGCTGCGAAGTGACAATATACATTTATCTATAGATTTTACAGAAAATTTTATAAGATCTTACCATACAACGTAGTATATGATTTAGAGAAGTTCCTCTTATTACAATAAGAAAATATCAGTAACATCAATATTTCTTCACAAAAAAAATTACATACGAGGGTAGTTCAATAAGTCCTTAGAATGAAGTATAAAAACAATTTTTTTTGGGTAATTTTTTTTTTATTTTTCAACATAATCTCCTTGGAGCTCT
>NC_046662.1:32604318-32618729 GCF_010883055.1 Belonocnema kinseyi | reverse complement strand
TCTAGTCGGGAGTGGTGCTGACTGAAAACAGATGATTTGGAGCGATTCGCGCGCCATCTGTTGGTCATTCTAAGGACTTATTGAACTACCCTCGTACAATTATTTAAAATTAGCAGCTTCTTATTCTTACTTAAAAATGTGACTCGCCCTTTTGACATAATCCGACATTGTTCTTGCAATTTTTTTACATAAAAACATAATAAGAAAACATAAAAAAACTAGAGAGACTGATCAGCAACCTGGGTCGGAGCAATGTTGCGAAACGAACGTGTTGATTAAATAAATAACACGAGAATTCCAGATCCTTCTAATGCTTCTATAGCCACTTCCCTACATTACTTCCTTCCCCACCGATTAATAATAATAATAAGAATAAATCATTCATCAAGATAGAATTAAACTTGATTATTGAAGTTTAATTAGAATTTTCTTTAAAATTTCATTAACCACGATTAAAATTTTTGTTTACGAAATTTGGTCTTTTTTCAATGTCAATCCAGGCTGCTTTTTTTATTTATTTTTTTGATTTTATTATATTTCTAATTAAAATATTGCAATTTAGGCACTAAGATTTAAAAAATAAATTTGTTCAAATATTCAATGCACTTAAAGATGTTCTTAAAAATCGCTTTTTTCGTATATGTTTGTACGACTAAGTTGAAGTAACCTCTCGTTACCTGATATCCCTACATTTTCACTTTGAACTATTTAAATAATTTCATTTTATTTCTAAAAAAGGGCAATAATCTAACATTTACTAAAAAATGTATTTAAATAATAATTTGTATATGTGTACACCTTCCAAAAATATAACGAATGTTTAAAATTTGTAGATTTTTGTAAGCCATTTAGTTTACAGAAATTATAAAATGAACACTTCAATCAGTATATTTCCAATCAGTGACAATTTTGTAAAGAAAAATTGAATTAAAAAAAACTGAAAACTTTGAATTAACCGCTGATGAATAACGAAAACCAATTTTAACATAATATGGAAAATATGGAAAATCCCTTAAGCTTTGACTTTAAACTAAACTTATTTATATCATGGACTCAAAAATATCAAAAATTGGAATCAAATTTTGAATAGAACAAGAAAAAATGAACTTGTTCTTTTTGCCAGTTTTATCATACACATAAATTGAACATTTTTCTTCAACCTTCATTAGAAATTTTATTCTTAATCATGTATGTTAATTTAGCAAAATTCCTTTCTTCGAGTTTTTCAAATCGCAAATCGGCATTTTGGAAAAGCGACAAAAATGCTTTCGATATTTTTTAAAGAAAATAGGGAAGTTTATTTCAATTATTTTTAATGATCAATAAAGACAGCAATAAGAAATAATTGTAATAATAATTTGTAATCGAACGTATTAAAAAGTTCGACAAAGTTATCATGGCCTTTATCACAAATTATCCTCATCATTTCAGGTAGAAGTCTACGTTTTTCCAAGCGTAAGAGAAATACCAACAAATACGCTTTTAGCACTTTTTATATTTCTTTTTCGGAATTTTCGAATTGTTCATATTTTTTGATAAAAATAATTTTAAAATACAGTAACTCTGATAAATTTTGATTTATAACAGGAATGCTTTTGGTAACTCCAGTTTTTATAAATAAAAATAAAAATAATTTTTCCAAATTTAAAATTATAATTAATTACTGAGATTTTTTATATTTCATTCATTTATTTCCTGCCCATAATCAAAATTATAATTCTTCAAGAAATTTCCCTATACCAAGTCACAATTAAATTCATTTTCAAAATTCCTGTTTCAAATTAGAAATATAGTTGCCACCTTCTTTCAAAAGTTATTTACTGAAACTCTCTGTTCTTAAGTAAAAGTTATAATTATTGACTGTAATTCTGTACCCCAATTGTATAAATTATATTTTATTACTGAAATGCACTTTTCTAAATTAAAAATTATAATTCTTTACTAAAATTCCTCGTTTCAAAGTAAAAATTCTAATTCTTCGCGGAAACCCCCTAACCAAAACTTAAAATTATATTTCTGTTCAAAAATTGTATATCACAGCTTAGAATTATAATTGAAATTAATTTTTTTTTTGAAAATGAGTTTATTGCATACCAAGTTATCAAAAAATTGAATGCACATTGTGGCAAAAGGATTCAATTTTGATTTCCTCGGAAGAGAAAAATTTTTTTGAAAGAAACATTGTTTATACTTTTTCAGTATCTCCATATCTCGAGAGATAAGTTGCCAAAAATTAGAATTTCAATTTTCAATCGCTATTCAAAGCCGAATTTTAAAACCCTCTGTTCCAAGTTATATTTCTAATTGTAATTCTTCTGGGAAGAATTAGCTTTAGAATGAGTTCTAATTCTTTTGGGAAATTTAATATTACAATCCTGGGTTTTAAGATTTTCCTGACAAGTTGACACCCTGTAAATTAAGGGACTTATCTAATAAGCTTTGTATCTCAATTGTAGTAGAACTAATCTTAAGATTGATAATATTTTTATCACCTTGATCAATTATTGTTTAGCCAGGAGTTTTCAAAGGACAAATTGATTTAAACAACGGGTGGTTGCAACATCTTTCACACGTAAGAAGAGTAGGAAAATCTCACTTATCCTATTCTGATAGGAAACTCACCGTAGAAATTAACGTAGGATGGAAGGATTTGACTGTAAGAAAATCTACAATTTGATCACAACTTCTATTTTATTGCGCATTTTTATTTCCAAAACTTGAGTTGGACCTTGTTATATAATTTATTTAATCAATTTGCAGTTTGATTATCAATATCTTTTCAAATACTTGGTCGTGAAGAGGAAGGGAAATGTCCATGGGCAAGTGAGTGATGCAGTGTTCCAATTCGTCTTCGTTTTAGATTTTGATACTGCTCAAATTGAATTGCAGAATGTTCAATTCAAAAATCCCGGGTAAGTTATTTATTAGTTTTTAGCTCTGTAATTATTAATTTGGCTTTGATTCTAGAGGGGTTTTTGTCGATAATAATCAATAATCAGTAAAGTGAATTCAGCATCTGAAAAAATAAAAAGACAAGAGTTAAAAGATTCTAATCATTTGTCTGACATAAGAAAAACAAACACACGGAGGGAAAGATTTATATATATAGTTATCAAGGAATTATTTTTTTATTCAAAGTTATCTAAAGTGCAATCAAAGCTTGTGCGAAGTAAAAAAAAAACCATTTATGCTCAATCAATTCCACGATTTGATAAGGCAGCGACTAATTGTAATAATAATAATCTAATTTTGGATTTATAACCAGATGTGAACTTTGATTGGGAATTTTTTTACTTACAACAAGAGCTTAAAGATTTGCAAAATCCGAGGTTGCATCAAATTATGATAATTAATTTATACAGTATTCTTTAAAACATTTTCTTTTACAGCAAATATGATTTGGAACTTGAGGGTCACTTTAGTGACAGATTTTTGAATGCTGCGGTTAAAGTTGTCGCAAACGTGGCAAAGAATTTCATTACTTACAAAATACAAGACATTTTCCAGACCGTGGCTCAGGACAAAGTAGACGAAATTAACCAAATTCTGAATCCAAATATCGTGGAATACTAATTATTTTTAAGTTCTAATTCTTCATGTAAAATAGTTATATTTCTTTTGATCTAGACTAAAAGATTTGCTAACCCTATTTTTTCTAGTAAAAACTTGAACAAATTTCGAGCATTTTGAATTATTTATTTCCTATATTTAATTTGACAACATCATATATTTAAATATTAATAGTGAGCAGCGTTTATACTATGCTGAAAATCATTCAATTTTCTTCGAACATGGCTAAAAACAACCAATCAATAAAAAATAAAATTGGGTACGTCTTACTGATATTTTTCTTATCAAAGATTGAAATGTAAGAAAAAATGAGGAAATTTTGTTTTTTAAACGATTATGTTGGATGCTTTCCTATGTATTTGTCCGATTTCCATTAGGGATGGCTCAAATTGAAAGTTTTGGCATGAAAATTTGTATATAAAATAATTTGTTTTCTGTTATTCTAACGTTTTATGTTATTAAAGATTAAAAAATAAGAAAAATGTGAAAATTTAGTTTTTCATATAGCTAAGATGGAAGATTTCTTAATAGTTCAAATTCTTCAAAGATGGATTAAATTGAACGTCCTGGCATCTCAATGTAAAATACAAAATAGTTACGTCTTTCTGCTCTTTTTTAATCAAATATTGAAAATTGAGAAAAACGAGGAACTTTCATTTTTCATAAAAATGTGTTGGATAATTTTCTTGTAACAAGTATTCGGAGTAGAATGTTAATAAAGAAATATAAAAAATAAAATAAAATAAAATATATGAATATAATACTAAAAGATATTTTCTTTTAGATCGATTATCTTCGAAGATAGCTCAAATTAAAGCGTTTGGCATGTGGATGGAGATTACAGACTTAAATTTCCTATATCATAGAATCATTTTTTTTATAATTCTGATTATTTTTGTTATCAAAGATTGAGAAATAAAAAAGTGAGGTTTTGTTAAAAGAAAAAAGAAAGAGTAAAACTTGTATCAGCTAAAAATGCTGGAAATAATCTCGGCATGAAAACAAATGAAAATGAGTTAGGTTAGAATAAAAAATTAGTGATCAATAATTTTACTCTTGCCGGGCTTCTTTTTTGTGCATGCCGAGATTACCCTCAGCAATTCGAGCAGAATCGCTTATCACCCTTTGTTTTTTTCGTGTTTTTTATATAGCTATTAGTTCGTCGCATTAATCATTGAACCATTAGTCCGATTTCTTTTAGGAATGATTCAAATTGAAGAGCTTGACATATAGATGTGCATAAAAAAATCAAATTTGCTTCATAATAGTATGTTTTCTTTGTTATTAGTGGGTAAAACTTTAGAAAAATGAGGAAATTTCGTTTTTTTATCACCATACTGGAATCTTTTCTTTTAGTTTGATTGTCTTCGAAGATAGCTGAAATTGGTGGACTCGACTTGTAGATGTTTATTAACAAATAAATTGTCTTTATTATAGTGATATTTTTATTCAAATTCTCATTTTTTAATACAGTAATAAAAACATGTAATTAAAATTTTAGTTTAAATTTTAGCGGAATATTATACCATAGTCATAATTTTTTTTTCTCCGCACAACACATTCTTTAATTATTACCGTTAAAAAAAATGTCTTCATTTTATAGTCCTTTCCCCGATAAATCGTCTATCTCAGAGCGGTAGTCTTACACTCAATTTTCATTTTCTTGAAACAGAATAATTCTTTTGTATTAAACATTTATGATTCTTCTTTAGCTTCTCTATATTTCGAAAGTTAGTTTTTTATTGTTGTGAAAAATTAAAAATTCGATTTTCAATCGCTCTCTGAAAATCGATTTTCAGAACTTGTTAAATTTTAAATAAAAAATTCTTAGACAATTTACTTGGAATTGGTTCACTTTTTTAGATCATAACTTTTGCATCCTCATTCAGAAATTCAATATCTAGAAAGTAATTTTATAATTTAAACTTTATTTAAACTGAAGATTACATATTTTATCACAATCCTCAGCCTAGTCAGTTCCAATTTGTGACCATGTTCATTTTATGTGTCCGTTTATACGTCTGTTTCCTCGAAAATAAATAACTGTTTCTGATCAAATTTGTTTAGGCTTAAATCAGCCACACGCCATTTCGGAATAAACTTTTGTCTTATCTTTAAATGGTGATTTTAATTTTAGAGAATTTTTTTTCGGTTTCCAACAAATCCTCATTTGGTTTGGTTTAGTTCTGTAATGCCACCCTGTAACCTTCAAAGTATTACTTCATGGCTAGTTTCAGGTATTATAATAAGACTTAGAAAAAAAGTCTTCAGTAGAAATAGAATGATGTCACTGGTGGAAACCAAGATTTGTTTATTTTACATTAAAAATAACAGCGTGAAGTTATTTTATTCAAAAACAGTCATGAAAAAAATTCTTTTAGATGGAAAAAATGTTCTTAAGAGTAAAGTGCAATAAAGGTGAAAATATTCTTCAGTTTGAAACAGAACAATTATATATTCTAATCGATGGGTTTGGCCATTTTTATTTTTCGTTTACACTAGGCTACAAGATTACATGAGATTTTATACAAGATTTAATAAGATTATTCTGGATTATACGAGAATATATGATCGCATGATTTTACGATGCAAAAAATTTTTTCAAGTAAAGCGTTATATATGCAATCATCATAGCTCCTGAAATATAAGTTTGCCAAGTAAATCTAAAAAAAGCTAAAATTTTTAATTTAATGAGTTGATTAAATGTCCGAAATTTTGACAATGTAGTAAAAAGGGAAAAATAAAGACATGGAGGGATTTTCTTGTTTTTTTTATCGTTATTAATAATAATACATTGCCCCATGTGCCACAGGGATCCGTTCATTTTTCGGAACGGATAAAATTTAAGAAAGGTAAAATTTCAGAATGGGTTATAATCATGGGCGGATTAAGACCTTTCGGGGCCCGGAGCTAAAATAACGTTGGGGCCCCTTTAAGGCGGCTGGACTTAACATTTTACTTTCATTTAAAATTAGTTCATGATAAAAAAATTCAAGAATTTAATTGAAAAAATTTTACTAAAATTTTTTTTAGGACTTTATTATTTTTGTTTATAAGCGAGTTATTTTACTGTATATTATATGTTTTTCTTGGGGAGAAGGGGGCCCCCCCTAGCGTGGGGCCCGGTGCTTCAGCACCACCAAGCCCTCCCCATGATCCGGCACTGGTTATAATACATAATGGTACAACTTAGGAATACCAAAAATTCGAAATAAGGAATAAATCAGAAATCCAAAACTCTGAATAGTATTCATTCAGAAACCAAAGAAGCGGAATGGGTAAAAATTCGGAAACGTTAAAATTAGGAGGGGGAACAATTAGGAATGAGTAAGTATACGGAGAGGAAAAATTCGGAAAGTAGAAGAATTCGGAATAGTAAATAAATGTTGCTATTAACAGGTCTATAGTTTTTTATTTATGGTAGTATACAAATATTTATCGCATTAAATTTGAATAGCATATCATAATAAATTTATGATTTCCGTCATTTTAAATTTTTCATGAAAAAATAATAATTTTTTATCATTATATAACTTAAAAACAATTTTAAACGTACAACATAAATTTATTATATGATATTTAAATTCACTGCGATAAACATTTGTTTCCTACCATGAATAAACAATTATACATCTGCTAATAGGTGTGTTTATTAACAATTCCGAATTTTGCCTCTCCGTACATTTACATATTCCTAATTTTTCACCCTCCTAATTTTAATGCTTCTGAATTTTCACCCATTCCGCTTCTTTGGTTTCCCAAGAAATACCTTTCAGACTTTTGAATTTCCGACTTATTGCTCTTTCCTACCTTTTGCTATTCCTAAGTTTTACCATTATGTATCATAACCCATTCTGAAATTTTACCTTTCTTAACTTTTACCGTTCCGAAAAATGAACGGGTCCCACTCTATATTACTCCATGCGCCATGCTGCACAGTGCCCTACATTATCTTGTGTGCTACATTACCCTATTTTGACAGTTTTAAAAGTTTTGAAGAAGATTCAACGAAACTCAGTAAAATTCTGCAAAAGAATAGAGTATTTTTGAAGATGCACATAGGAAGTTATTCATGCATACCATAATACTCTAAAGCTGGCAAGCTTTCAGATTATTAAGTAGCAAACTTGAAAATTTCAACACTAGTATAGAAAACTGTTGAAGATTTGTGCAGATCGTAGAAAAATTCTAGAACAGGTTACATGATATATTTTGACTATGCAAGTAGTAATTTTTCACTACCGAAATAGTAACTATTTGGACCAATGGAATCAGCAGGTAGATTTTAATATTTTAGAAACCGTAAAAACTATCTATTATATTATTCTAATTCTTAGGCGACACGTGTAGACTTTTATTCAACAAAAATTATTTATAAATATCCTTTAACGTACGAGAAAATCAATATGGGATAAAAAAAGAACAACAGAAGTTGCTAATAACTCTATCAGAAACGTTTTTCTTAAAAAAAATGGTCTAACCTTTCCAAAATAAAACAAACTTATTAAACTTATAATGACACAATAATTAAAAAAGAGTAATAAAACTTTTGAATTAAAAATAAAATTCCATGCTGTTATTTTTTGGAGTCAATTATTAAAATCCAAATTATGTATTGAAATGAATTTAATAAAAGGAAAATGATTTTCCATATAAATTCTTATGTAGAAGTACTGTAAACAATTATTTATATTTGTAACAGGTAAAAGTAAAATCATAAGAAATTAACAGTTTAAGTTTCATAAGTGAAAAGTTATTGTTACCACATTTAAAATTTCCAAAAGGATTATCTCTGGTTCCCAATTTTTAAAAATGAACATACAAATTATTTGAAAATAAGTTTTAAATTATAATGTTTGAAAATAACACTAATTATTATGAAAGTGTAAAAAAAAAATAAAAATTAAAAACTTGCGACGTTTAGGTAATGTACGATTACCTAAATTAGGTACACTATGTGTAGGAGGACATAAGAAGCATTAAAAAATAGAACTTCATATTATGGTTATGGAGTGAAGTCTGCTTACCAGGATGGGCAGGCATCCACAATCAGGATACAGAAAAAGTATTAGGTAACTTTGGAGATCCACGAACAAACTATAACGGAGATAAGTCAGTTGGCTTATGCTTAGAAAGGGGTCTGTTCATTAAAAATCGACGTGTCCAAATGACGAGGCGCCATCTCGGGTGGCGAAACACGGAAGCTTAAAAATCCCATATAAATAGTATTGGGAACACCAACGCCCTCTGAAGTAAGGAAACTTTTTATTTGGTTCTGCCGAGATGGCATCTTGTCATTTGAACTCGTCTAAATACTTGGATAAGGCATAAAATGATCCACATATACACCTGGTCCAAAAAAAAATAGCCACAGTATAATTGACTTTGTTGTTGCGGATGAAAGACTAAGACAGCTGGTAAAAGATAGAAGGGTCATGAGGGGTTCTGAATGCAATACTGATCATTACCTTCTGATCTCTAAAATTTCCTTAGGTCGTCCCAGAGAAAAAGAACCGATAAAAATCGAGTCGGTTTGAATTGCGTATCTGTCATCTGCAGATTGAAAGAATGAAAATGCAATCGATTTGCCATATTTTTAATCGGTCACCTGAGCGCCGTGCTTTAAATCTGCCATTCCACATTCGTTAAAATGCTTAGTGAACAGAGTTGAATGAGACTGACTAACCTGAACTAATTCCTATGGGCATTCGATGATTCGTTAATGTGCACATGAATGGGTTGAGATTCGATATGAAAAGGAGTTCTTAAAGGATCACAACGAATAGCAAAAATACGATGCACACACAGCAATTTTCAATAAGCGTGAGTCTGCCAATTGTATGTCACCTCAGTTTATGACTGACTGAATAGAATATGCAGATTAAAATTTTAAAGAATTAATTCTTTCGAATGAGAAGTATGTAGTAACACATTTGATTGGGAAAATTCTGATTAAACAAAAATGAAAGAAATTTAAGTGAAATAATATTGTTATATTTTATAATTGATACGACAATTTGCTTCTAAACTTAAGGATTATTTTTGTTGTAACTCTCTTTTTACAATATTTTACAATTGATTATTTTGTACAAGAATGATAAATTTGATATTGAATTACGCGTCAGTGACATTTAATTTATGCAGTGCACATGCATTTTTCTCGTATCCATTTGCATCACAAACATCCAAATGTTTAGAAATTCAATACGCGCATTTTTGTTAAAGGTAATTTCTATAAAATAAATCGAGAGTCATAGTGTTTGTGAATTTAAGATTGATATCAGGTAAATGTGAAGTTTCATATAACCTGCAGATTGTAACTTATTCATGTTTTACTTTCAGTGATAACGAGAATTTATTAGCGTAAATTAAAAGAAAAAATTTAATTTTTGTTGTGTAAAGTATAAAAATAAATTTTCAACGTTCAGATGTGTGATGTTAATATATGAAAAACAATGTTCAACAAAATATTAAAATACCTGAAAATATATAGTCTATAAATAAAGTAGACTGTGGGTATTTTCTTCAAAATTCTCCATTTAACTAGTTTTTAATAAATAATTCGAACTATTTTGATTAAATTTATTTTATTTAAATTAATAATTTTCTATCGGAACTATTGTTCCTCTATTGGTGAATGCTGATTCACAATCCCTACTGAATGGGACCGAGAAAAAAATTATGTGCCGATTAAACAAGCCTTTTTCTCATTCGAGACTCACTTTAACCTATGGGCGGGTATCTGGAATTCCAGTGACAGATTCGCTATTCAGAAGACCTCAAGACTCATTCAAATGCAGTTGAATGGATTTTTGTTTCCTGTGGGGTGGGGGAGGGGGGATGGAGAAAAAAGAGAATAAAGAAAACAAAACAAACGCGAATCAAAATTGAGAACCTACAGAAACTGGATGTGCGAATAGATTTCCAAAATAAGATAATCGATAGCATAGATAGGGCAACATGGGAGGATCTTATCAAAAACAAAGATATAGAGGGCGCCTGGACAAAGTTACGGGATATCATTGTTAGATGTGCGATCGAAGTGTGTGGTACCGCGGTTGTAGGAAGAATGTCTGGCAATGCGTGATGGAATGATGAAATTCAGGCTGCCTAAAAAGCAAAGAGAGAAGCATACAGGAGAACTTTCAACATCGCAGGTCTTAGCAATGGGGAAAGAAATAGACGTATAAATGGTTGTAGACACAAAAACAAGATACTCAAACGATTAATTAAGGGACGTAAAGATAAAATTAGAGCAGAAGAAGAGAAGAAAATACAAAACGACTTTGAAGGGAATAAGAAACTACTCTATAAAAAAATAAAGGAAAACAAAAGTACAGAATTTGTCAACATGAGAAATAGTAATAGAAATAGTTTCAGATACTATTTTAGGGTGCAATTCGGAGATGAAGCTATAGGACACCACAACTGCGATGTTGAACACGATGCGTTAGAAAACTCAATTAGAAAAGTCTGTATCACTGAGGTTAGGGATATAATTAAGAATTTGAAAGAAGGAAAGGCTGCAGGGGTAGACTGTATTAACTTTGAAATGCTTAAACACGGTGGCGAGTATATACCACATAGTCTTTGCGAATTGATAAATTTATGTTATGAGATGAAAGGCGTTCCAGACGATTGGAAAAAAGCGATTCCAGTACCATTATACAAAAGAAAGGCAGATAAAAGCGACTGCGATAATTACAGAGGGATCAGCTTATTAAGTACCGTAAGTAAAATATACTCAAAAATACTTATTCGTAGGGGAATGAAAATAACAGAAGCAAAGATTGGGAAGTCCAAAGTGGTTTTATGCCGGGAAGGTCATGTACGGATCAAATACTTAGCTTAAGGCAAATCACAGAAAAAAGTTTGAGAGTAGGCAGAAAAATGTTCTGTGCATTTGTTGACCTCGAAAAAGCTTTTAACAAGGTAGATAGAAGTAAACTTTGGGAAGTCCTGAAAGAGTATGGAGTCAATGGATGGCTCCTACAAGCTATAATAATGAATGAAATGTGACGAAAAATGCTATGAAAAATGTGACTGACTGTTCTGATATTATTCAAAGAGTTAGACAAGCATGCGTTATGTCTTCATGGTTATTCATATTATTTATGGACAAGTGTTTAAGAATGGCTCTTTTTGACGAAGAGGGTGTGGATCTCGAAACATTAAGGGAACGTGGGTTAGCGTTTGCAGATGATAAGGTTGCTATGGCAGAGTCAATCGAAGACTTACAAAGAATTTTGAATAAACTGAATGCAAGCACAAAGAGCATGGGCCTCAAAATTAACGCAAATAAAACAAAAACTATGGTGTTCGAAGTGAAGAGTGAGAAAACACTATGCAATATTGTATTAAATGATGAGAGAATTGAACAAGTTGAGAAGATCGGATACCTTGGTAGGTTATTTACTAGGGATGGGAAGATAGATGAGGAGTTAGATAGACGTATAAACGAAGGTAAGAAGGATATTGGTAAGCAGGGCCCCTTATTAGAATTAAAAATATATCAAATAAAGCAAAAATGGCAATACATAGCCGTATATTTGTACCGCGTGTACTATACGGTAGCAAGACATGGACCTATCAAGAAAAAGATAAGACTAAATGTAATGCAATTGATATGAGATTCTTGCGCATGATATAAAAAAAGCAATTAATTATTTCAATGATTTTTATTACATAAGCTTCAATTCTTCTAATTTGTTAAATTTTATTCACACCTTACGCTTCTTTCATTTAAATGCCTGTTTCAGTTAAGATACTCCCAACATAACCTTAATTTTTTATAATTTTTTACCTTTCATCAATAATTTATGATTTTTGTCTTAAAATATATATTTACGCTGAGAGAAGCGAAACCTATCCTTATATTCGCCAAGAGTGAAAAAACCTAAACATAACAGCCCAGTAAGCACAAAATTCGGCGACGTCTTTACGACCTCGTTACGACATCTTTACGACACATTTACGACGTCCTATGTCAATGTCGTTTCGGTGTCTTTGCGATATCGTAAACACATCGTCAGATCATACGACTTATTTACGATATCGTAAAGACACCTTAATGACATGGACATTGGATGTCGTAAAGTTGTCGTAAAGATGTCGTAACGATGTCGCGAAGACGTCGCCAAACTGTGTGCCCACTGGGAGTATATTCTTAAAATTTGTTAGCTTTTCTTCAATAATTGATAATTTTCATTTTCAAATTATCAATTCCGCTACAAAACCTCAAACATTACCTCCCATTCTTAAAATTGGTTGCAGTTTGTGCAGACATAACCCACCAATTTGTACTATTAGTTTACTCCAAAGATTAACTCAGGAATAGCGTTAAATGCCGATCAGCGAAACGGATTCAGTTCTAAAATTTACGGGCTTACGAAATACCTCAAAACACGTCACACAATATTATTGATCAAGATATGATTATAACTTCTTACACATAAACTCTTGAAATTAATTAACCGCAACTGAGATTCATTAATTTTTCAAATTGAAATTTATTTATAAATATCAAATTCACCCCAACCTTTACTCATTATATATTTGCGCATTTTTAAATTTTGCGCGTGGATCCGAATCCATATGTATCCAATCTAGAGTTCAATTCACGAATTCAACTTCGCGTGCATACTCTACGCGACGAGGAGCCAAGCCATCTTCTCTTTTCTCAGGATATTTTCATTATTTGAAAAATCGTAGGTATGAACGTATGTCCTCTACTCCACACAGCCAAGCTTTGTCTTTGACTTTTGTCGAACAAACCTTTAGTTTTGCGTCGACCCTGATGAAGACTTAAAAAATGGTAAAAAAACACTATTTAGTACAATCTAACCAAGGTGCATACTATGTCTTCAGTAAGTCAGGTGAGTGATTTTTTGTTTAAAATCATTCATATAAGGTGAGAAGATTTAAAAAAATGAATACCGCGAGGATTTTTAAATTCATGAAGAACATTTTTTCTGTGAACATAGACCCAGCCGTTTGGCATATCACATACGTCAAATAAATATTAACGTCAGATAAATTTTAGCTTTCGTTAGATAAATTTCAGCTCTCGTCAGATAAATTTTATCTTTCGTTAGACAAATGTGCTGCAGTGTTTTTATCTAATTGAAAGATTAAATTTATTCCTGGGGTTTACTGTGTACACTTACAGAATAGGTTGCACAGGGCCGCTTTAAGGCGAAGGTGAAGCAGGCGACCGCCTGCTGCTTCTACGATCGCAGGGCGCCGAGAGCGCCGAACGAGGGCGCTAAATGAAGGTGCCAAGCAAGCCAAATTAGTTTCCGCCTGCAGCTTAAATTGACCTTCGTTCGCGCCTGAAGCTGCACTTTGGTTAGTTTATGCTTTAAAGTGAACACTCACATCAGCCAAGTTCAGTCCTTTACATTTGTTAAACAAACCTTCAGTTCCTGTCGACAGTGATGAAGACTTCAAAAATATTGTAAACAATATGTGAAATAAATATTTTCGTCAGATAAATTTGATCTTTCTTCAGACATATTTTATCTTCCGTCACATAAATTTGATCTTTTTGTTCAGATAAACTTGATGCAGCGTTTGTATCCAATTTAAAGATAAAATTTATTCCTGGGGGTCACTGTGTGGAAAAAAATTACTAGAAATGTGTGCATCTTTACAATTAAAAATGCGTTATAATTTACGAAATATGTATATGACTTCGATTTATTCATAAAATTACTTGAGTTTCTCAAGGTAAAATAATATCAATGATACGAGGGTAGTTCAATAAGTCCTTAGAATGACCAACAGATGGCGCGCGAATCGCTCCAAATCATCTGTTTTCAGTCAGCACCACTCCCGACTAG
>NC_046662.1:32589336-32604218 GCF_010883055.1 Belonocnema kinseyi | reverse complement strand
TATAGAGCTCCAAGGAGATTATGTTGAAAAATAAAAAAAAATTTACCCAAAAAAATTTGTTTTTATACTTCATTCTAAGGACTTATTGAACTACCCTCGTACATACGTTACGAGTAATAGAATGTATGCTGTAATATTAGATTACACACGTTTTAAAATAATACATCCATTAAAATTGTAGAATTTCTGGAGTTTATTCTGTATAACTTTTGAATTTTTTTCTTTCATGAATAAACACCAAACGTTCTATTTTCAAAGAAACAACCTTTTTTTATTTTATTTATTAGGTGTGCTACTGTTTGAAAACTTCCGAATTTAGTAAAATATGTGATAAATGCTTACAATAAGTAAATAGAAATTATTTATAATATTCTGAAGTTAAAAAATATTTTTCTTATAATGTTATTTACAAATTATTAAACAAAAGGAATTTGCTTGCGGTCTAAAATATTTAATTGTTGAAATTTGTGTTTTTACATAAAACATGAGAGAAATTACTTGATGATTATTTGAAAGTACTGTTTGAAAATAGTTCTGAATGTTGAATAATTTGAAATGTAGTTCAATCTGCAAAATTTTGTGCCGGAAATTCAAAGATTAGAAGATTTTGCACGGAAGTAGAGGAATACATTATTTTAAATGAAATTAATTTGCATACTATATGTAATTCAATTTAAATCCCTTTAAAAATATGAATTAAACAGGCAGACGAAAAAAAGATTTTTGTCCATCAAAAGAGGTAAAAATTTCTATACATTCTTGGGGTCGCTGAAATCGAATCTGGGGTTGGTTTGACTCGGTCAGGTCGCATTTCTTTCCTAACCACGAAAAAAAGATGAAAGTCGGAACATTCATGGAAACAATCAAAAAGCGAAGCGGTTATATGTTTTCAGGGTCGCTGAGTCCAAATTAAAACTCATTTGACTCGGGGTCTGGTACATAGAACTTGTAGTCATTTTTTGAGCATGGCTATCAGTATGTAGCACAAAATTTTGCTGCCTTGACAGATGCTGTGACGCTGACAACTGCCCCGAAAGGAGATGTATAGAATGATTCGTTCACAGATTGGTTGAGGTGACGAAACCAGCGGAGGTCCGCTGACTTAAAGGTGAGCGTGAGGGTTTTTCAGTGTTTAAATACATTTTTTTAATTCTCCGAGTCAAATGATCTTTAAGTTTGGATTGAGCGACCCTGAAAACGTATAAAAGCTTTGCTTTCTCGGTGTTTCCATGAATGTGCCAACTTTCATAATTTTTTAAGGTTAGGAACAAAATGCGACCTGACCGAGTCGAACGAACCCCGGATTCGGATTCAGCGACCCCAAAAACGTATAGAAATTTTTATCTCGTCTGGTGGACAAGACCTTTTTTTCGTGTGCCTGTGTTATTAACAAAGACTTTAATAACTGATATTTCAACCAATAAATTATTTTAATAATTTTAAATGAAAACAAGTTGAATTCAACCTAAAAATATATTTTTTAACAAAACAGTTAAATTTTTACACAAAAAGATCTTAAAGGCAATACAGAAAATAAATGCATCTAAACTGTTACATTTTTAAGTTAAAAAGATGAACTTTTATCAGAACAGAATAATTTTGATCAAAAAGGATGACTTTTATGAAATTATTGAATTTTCAAGAAAATACTAAAACATTTTTTCAGGTATTAGAATTTTCAACTAAAAAGATGAATTTTTCGTCAAGAAGATTACTTTTTCCACAAAAGAAGGAAAATTATGTATGTGAAGTTTCAGATAATAAGCAATTTCAACTAAAAATTAAATGGTTCAATTTGCAGTTAAAAAAGCGAATTTAATAAGAAAATAGTTAATTTTTCAACTGAAACAATGAATATTCAACCAAAAAAATTAATTTTGGACAAAGTAGTTTAACTTTCAACTAAGTGTGTAAATTTTCAAGCAAAAAAGATCAAATCTGAAATATAAATGCAGTAAGTGATATTTCTGCTAAAAAAGATTTTGATTTTTAATAAAAAAATTTCATTTTTAATCAAATATTTTAATTTACTACCAAAAGAAATTTGATTTGCACCCAAATCATTGCTTTCCTCACGAAAAAGACGAATTTTTAACAAAATATTTAAATTTTTAACTGAAATGATGAATCTTTAACCAGAAAAATTAATTTTTAATCGAACAAAACTTTAATTTTAAATAAAAAAATGTTAAATTTTCAAATAAAAAAATTATAGGTGAATAGGTCATGGAACAATTATTGTTTATAATTTTAAATATTTAAGGCGTTAGGCTCAATTATTATTTACGAATTTGGTAAATAATTATAATTAATTGAATAAATAATATATGTTGAAATTTTAGTTCCTGGACTATAACTTTCACCTGTTAAACCTGAAAAATCTGTAAATAAAAATAAATAAAGTAAATAATGATATTTTTTTATTTTTGCAAAGTGAAATTATTTTAATATGTTCATAAGGTTACATTGAAATTGAAGTACAGTGAAACTCTTCTATAGCGGCGACTGTGGGGCTGACGGTAGGTGGAAACTAACTCATTATAGCCAGCTCCGCTTTTGTTTGTTCACGCGAGAGTGCTCGTTTGAGTGATAACTGCAGACCCCGCGCAGCTCCTGTTACATTTTCGTTACTCACTGCGCGCGCGGTACTTCGCGCTCGTTTTTGTCCGTTTAATGCGTACACTTTAACTACATTTTCTTAAATACCATAAGTATTATAATTTCAATCGAAAACTGTGATTTAAACTTCTAAGGAATTACAGCCATAAATTGTAACTACATTGGTTTCGATTTGTTTTAAAAAAAAGTTTTTCAAAGCACCTGCGGCTTAGACGATACATTCTCATTGCGAAACTCGCACTTTGCGCTTCATAATCTGTGTCCAATTGAAAAACTTCAGCAAGATAATTTGTAAATCTTGTTCAAATCTACTAAAAACAACGCTTTAAACTTACCGATCTCTTAAAAACAAAAATTGTATATTTTTGAAAGTGATACAACTTTTGGAACTTTTGTCCAATAAAGAAATTTCATAAGAATAGTATTGAAATACATATAGTTTCTATCTAGTAGAAATTTGGATTGATATTTCTTAACCCATTAAAATTTTTTCCCCTTTTTTTGAAAATTTTCTAAATAATAAAAGGCATATAACTTTTTGAAATTTAATAGAATTAAAAAATGTCATTAGGATAATTTGCGAGTCTGTTTTCCATGTACCAGAAAATTTGAAAAAAACTTCTAAATCTCATAAAAAATTTGTATTCAAATTTTGAAAAATCTTGAACTTTTTGAAATTTTGCCTGATTGAAAAAGTAAACTGAGATAGGTCATAAATATATTTGATATCTAGTGACGAATTAAATTAAATTTCCTAACTAGGAAAAAAGAAACCATTGAAAAGACGACTGTGTGAATTGCGTATCTGTCATTTGCAGATTCAGAAAGTTAAAACTGAATCGGTTTGCGACTATGTAAATCGGTCATTTTTTCAATCAGCTTCGAATCTGCCATGTACTTCAATGACCTTTTCAAGCAAATTCATATTGAATCGGTTTCCCTCTTTTTGAATAAAACCGAATTTTTTAAGGTTGAACTGTCATATTTCACACAATTTTTGAAATTGCTAAATTATCGAAAAATTGAAAGAAATCTTGCGCACACATAAAAAAATTACAGTATTTCTAAGTCGCTGTATTAAATTTTGTAATGGATTCGAATAACGAAAATTAGTATAGTGCTTAGAAAGAAGTGAAACAGAATGTTGTACATTTTATTACGAACGCCTTGCAATCTTTCTAAACCACTATACGAAAAATGGGGGCCACGTGGTGCTTCACGCTGGCGCATGGCAAAAAAAGACGGAGAGACGTGTATGAACGCACACTATTATCAGAGATGAGTTGGGAGATTGCTCATGTAATGGAATAAGAGACTCCGTCAAAATCCGACTGCTAAAAGCGCCCTCTTGGTTTGTGGGTCAACTCCTCGTAGTTACTTCGCAGTTTTCGGCATTTTTCAGACGTTCTGCGACGGTAATTGCTTAAGTTAGAGAATTTTGAAAATGAGTTACCACCACAGTTACAATTACAGGAGTTACCATAAATGTAAATGATGTACTGCATATTTATTTACCACTCGAATATTAAGCGTTTATTATATAATTATTCTAATGATTCACAATTATTAGTGAGTAGTTATACAGGGTGGACACGCTGGGGCTTACATACATGGCGAGTTGAATGCTACCCGAGTTGCACAACAGCAAAGGAGAAGCTATTATACAGGGGTATTTTCATATTTCGCGCCTTCAAAGTTTCATTCGGATCGGCCTTTTGGTCAAGTCCGTGCATCTTTGGATCAAGTTTATGATAGTTTCCATGGTTGCGTTCGAAACTTCAAACGGATACAAGTGTCAAAACAATATAGGTTATGTTATATAATAATTACAAATAATAAAAGTTATTAATTAATAATGAAGTGAGACATGTGAACTGAGAAGTAAACGTCATTTTTTTCTGTGCCAATAACATTATAGAATGGCTGCTAAATGACAAATACTATAAAATAGTAATAATATTCTGTGCTTCCAGTGGGCGAAGAGTGAATGGTGTTTAACGCTTATTTTTACTGCATAAAAAAGGTATGTTATGAATAGACAGGATATGTTTCAAATAAAGTGAATGCAATATTACATGCGTAAACTTTAAATTAACATTGCCTACATTTACTGATAGCGATTAGGGAAAACAGGTGAATCTGAACATAACCGTTTGAAGTTTCGAACGCAACCATGGAAACTATCATAAACTTGATTCGAAGATGCACGGACTTGGTCGAATGTCCGATCCGAATGCAACTTTAAAGGCGCGAAATATGAAAATACCCCTGTAAAATGGCTTCTTCCTTGCTGTTGTGCAATTCGGGTAGCATTCAACTCGCCATTCATGTGAGCCCCAGCGTGTCCACCCTGTATAATGAAAACTAATTATTTATTTTTAAAATTAAAATTTTAAATATTATATCGTTACATAGCTATTTATATGCTATAAATAAGAAATTATGACTTATAATTTTATTACATTACTGGAAAAAATTTTATGCTCACCTATTTTTTAATGACAGATAAGTTTTATTTATTTTAATTATGACAGAGCTAAATATTTTTCTCTTTAAAATGTTGAATGCTATCAAAATTCAAAATTCTGTATGAAATCAAGCAGAGGATAAAGCCAATTTATCCATTTTATAAAGAATTTTGAGATTTCTTTAGAAACAAAAAAATAGTATATTGTCAATTGTAATACCTTAAATTTTTCTCTAAAACGCTAAAATTAAGTAACTATTATAACATATTTGTATCCGTGTACTGATTGTATTAATTAATATACAGTTTGTAGCTAAAATGCATTTGTAGAAGAGAGTACCCAAATATGAGATGACAACTCTGTTTGGCGTGATTGTCGGAATTCTATGTACTGAATTTAAAAGTAATAGAGGTCGTTTTAAAGGAAATTTAGTTTGTCATAAGAAGCTCAAATAAAAAATTTTATTAAAAATTTTTTTTGTGCTGAAAATACAAAAAATGTAAAAAAGTGCTTTTTCCAAACTCGTCAAACTATTCTCATAATATGAGATACCCCAGGAAATAGCTAATAAAATGTAAAACAAAGTATTATTTTTTATGAAAAACTTCATTCATTCATTCTATGTTCCAAGAACTCGACCCCCATCGATTTCACAAAAAGTTCGCCTATAATCTTTAGAAGCCCAATGAAAAATGGACTATACCACGAAATTACTCTTTCTTCAAGGGCTACAAGTTAGTGATAGAACCAACAGAGTGGGTCTCTTAGTTTAGCTGATACCCAGTTTTTTCATATTACGAGAGTATCTCATATTCGAGTACTTTCCTCTACTTTTACAGATTTATAGTGTTTTAAAAAAAATGTTACAAACTTTTTACTTAGAGCTCTTCACAACACTATTTTTAATTGTCTGATTTAAATGATTGATGGCTCTTTTGCCTTGAAATTAGAATCACATATTTTAGAAAACATAACTAATATATACACACAAAATACTACCTTAAAGTGTACAGATTCCAAATAAAATAGAAGAAAACAGTAATATAAGTGCTAAATATTTTAATGTAACATACACGAATGCAAATTCCTAAATATTAAATTGCAATAGGTTCTACAACATAGACTTAAGTTTGAGAGATATATGACCCATATTTATGCAAGGCTTTTCAAGTTTGAACCCCTCAATTACTTGCGGGGAAAGCCTAGAAAGCATTCTTCTGGAATTAAGTAAGAACCGTATATCTCTTTGCCTATAGTCCGTATACCTGGTTGAACATAATAAATTTTGGAAATTCTCCTCCTTTTATGGTCTACTTCTGTTTTAAGAATACTCGGTATGAATGGCTGGTAGTTGTGAGTTTAACAAAAGGCGAATTTTAAACGACAAATAGTACAATTGACAAACAAACAAGAATGGAATAGTTGAATTGCCAGTTTTAAAAAATGAATATTTTCAACAACAAAAATGAATTTTCAACATAATGCATGAATTTTTACCCATTTATCTTGAAGAAGTCAAAAGATAAATTTTCAACCAAAAATGAAATAGCTCAATTTTCACATAAAAACATTAATTTCCAACAATATAATTTATTTTTTAACCAAAGAGCTAAATATGCTGCTAAAATCGTAATGTTTTAACCAAAAAGATTTATTTTTAGTTCAAAAAATTAATTTAAAATTAGAAAAAACGGGTTTTCAACCAAGTAGATGAATTTCAACTAAAATGATAAATCTTCAACAACAAAAATCAAGTTTCAACAAACCCCTTCAACTATTTACTTGTAAAATTGTTTAATTTTTACCTGCTAAATGTTTCAATGTATACAATTTCAAGTTTTTCTTAAAAATTGTTGAATTTCACGTTACAGTTTAAAATTAATTATGTAACTAAGCATTGGTTTTAATGATTTTTTCAACTGTAAAATGTTATTATAATAAATATATTTTTTAAATTTATTATCTTTAGTTTTTAGAACAATAATACTTTGATAATAATAATATGAATAATTATACCTAATTATTTTATTATATTATTTTTTAAATTTCAAATTCTTATTATTATTATGTTTTCTTAACAGATTAGGAGTTTATATAATAATAATTCAAGGATAATTTTCAAATTCAATATACAATTTTAAAGTTTAAGTTTCTGTTTAAAAAAAATTCAGAGAAAAATGTTCTCCGCAAGTATGCATCGCTGGAAACAAACTTTTTGAAAAATTATTTTCAAAGCAATGTTTTTTGGCTTCTGACATCGGTTTTATTAAAAAAGGGTTAAGTGCATTTTTCACTTAATTTTTACGTACAGAAAGTTTTCTTTTGATTTTGATTGAGAAATTAAATACGTATATTTAATATCATACATATATACATATATACGTATATATATACATATATGATAATAATTACATAATTTTTGTACATTTCTTTTAATGTTTAACAAAGTTCTATTTGTCCACACAATTTTCATTTGCTCAAGCAGTTATTTTTCGATAACTATTCAATAGAAGACATATAATTAATTACGATTTCGAAAGTATTTTGGAAAAGTAATTATTTAAACAAATTATATTTTTTTAAACAATTAGAAAGTGGTAAATTTTTTCTTTCTATACGCTATAAAGTCAGAAACATAATGCTATTTGTTTTATTTTATTGCAATTCTTTTAGTTACCGAAAAAAACTGCTTTAGCCAATAAATATTGTTTAAAGAAAAAATATTATGAAACAATAAAATAAATGTGTCAAAATTAAATAATTATTCAACAGAAAGTAGCATCTGATACCAATTTGAATAAAATTGGACATCTCTGGCTCAATTGAAAAATTTTTGAAAATAAACAATAATTTATTGTTCAAATAATTACATAATGTTTTTAGACAAATTAACTACTTCAAACAATGACAAAATATTACATTTCAATAAGGAAATAAGATCATTTTTAAATTTTCCTGGGAATAAATTATTGTTTGAATCATTAACATTTGTTTAAACAATTGGAAACTGTTTTAAAAGTCATTGTACATATTAATATTGTATAGTAATGATTATTTCTTAGAAAACGACGACGGGAATTGCTGAAAAATAACAATAAGCATATCTGCGATAACTTATTCTAATTTTAATCTTCTCATTGCAAGTAACATATCGTTGGAATCGCAAATAAACGTACATTTCGTATATAATATTTTTAAATTGCTGATTACAATATTATAAAAATGTTATGTCCCGTGTTTTATTTCTCATGAGGACAAAAGGGCTACCCTCAGGCAATGCTCGACACAGCGCGAGGGTACGTCGAGCTGGTAAACCGCGATTAAATGAAAATCGCTCTGCTAAATATTTGGAAAAATTGGAGTTAATTTAAAAGATATTTAGAACTTTTACTCATAAATATCTTTTAAAATTATATACATTTTTGTAACATTTAAAAACATGTTGCTAATTTAAGTCAAGTGCCTTACTATCTACCAATCTGTTTTTTGTTTGAAAATGTTTCAAATGTTTTGAAATATTTTTTAATTTTCTCTTAGATTTCATTATTTAAATTAAAAAATTGGTTTAAATTTTTCCATGTTTACATTTGGAAATAAGATATAAGAGACAAGACGCTTGTTTGAAAATAGGTATATTTAATAGAAAAATAAATAATTTCCTATTCATATTTGAAAGAGATAATTTAGCACGAAAGTTAATCAAGAATTATTCAAGTTTTCAAGGCGTCCTCAAAGTCAAATCAGAAACTGGTTCCAAAATTTCAAAATTGGAAAATGTTAAGTTGAATTTTTTTTTAAATAAATAATTTTTAATATGAAGCAATTAAAATTCGAGAATTTGCAAACGAAAACTAAATTGAATGTTTCAATGTTTATAAATGTTTTAATTCAGTATTCAATATGAAAATTCAGAGCTCTAAAACTGTAATCATTCAAAAACTTCGAATTTTTATTTATTTTTATTTTACACAATGAAATTTTAAACTCTTTAATTTCAACTAGTTCATTTAAAATAAGGGCCGGATTTTGAGGCGTACAAGCCGTGCGGTTGCACAAAGCGCCAAGGTTGATGGGGAGGGAGCATGCGATTTTACTCCCTGCCTTCCTCGACCTGTGTTTTCAGGTTTCTTACTTATCCATTCAAAGATCTGAACTGAAATTGTCTTTCGATGATCATTTCTTACGATACTTTGTAAATTTATAATAATTATTAATCATTTAAACAATTTTCATAAACATATTGACAGGTGAGGTATTTTTCAATCAATAAACACAATTTGTTTACGAAGTTAACTATGATTGTCTTTGCTATGACTCTTTTCTAAAGTATTTGTTAAATCTACAAGAATGGTTAATTATTTACAGAACTTTCCTAACAAATTCAGAATTTGGCTATTTTTCAAACGAATAGGGTCAGTTCTTTTTACAAATTTAATTAAGAACATCTTTCCGATTAATTATAATAATCGCATTTTCAAGATTTATTATTTAAACTACTTTCATGAGCAAATTGAGAGTTTGGGCATTTTTGAAAGAATAGGCCTAATTTGTTTACGGAATCAACAAAGAATATATTTGAAATCACATTTTCCTACGACACCTTGCAAATTTACAATAATGATTTACTATACAAATAAATTTCAGAAGCAAATTCAGAAATTAACTTTTTTTTTTAGATTTTAAACCATTTGAACATTTTAAACAAATTAATTTTTCTAAGAAAATGTATGCACTATATATTTAATAAGAATTAAAAAAGAAATTACAACTCTATAATGGTAAAAACTTTCATTTTCATTAGTTTCAGTAAGTATCTATTTTTATTAATTTCTTAATGTAATTTCATAAACTCTTCGGTTAAATATTTTGCTTCATCAAGATTTTCTGTAGTATATTTTCTCTTGCAATACTTTTTTCCATATATTTTACTGTGATTAATCAGTCGAACATGTAACCAGTATTATTATCACTTATTGTAATATGATTTTTTATGTTTAAATCCACGTTGGAACAGAAGTCTCTCAACTTCACATTCTATGCGCACTTGAAATTTTTTCTTTACTAAGGCGGGCCTAAAATCAGTGCATTAACTTTAGTACAATTGAATTACAATTCGGCTACATACGAGTTTATTGGAAGTACTCGCATTTGCCTAAACATTTGATAAAAATGTTTAGTGTTGCACAATAATTTATTCTGCCTCGTGAGAGGGTACCCACGCGAATCCGTGTACAAATAGAAGTTATTAAAGTAAAAATGATTATCGTGGTATTTTATTGAATTTAATTTCCAAATAAAATAATTGCAAGCAAAGTAGTGTTTCGCGCGCCGAGCGCGCGTATGAGCTTTTCTTTTGGTTGAAAATTCATCTTTTTGGTAGATAGTTCGTCCTTTCGATTGACAATTAAACTTTGTATTTGAAAATTCAAATGCTATTTCCTTGAAAATTCATGTATTTTGTTAACAATTCGCCTTGTTGGTCGATAGAATGATTTATTTAACTGAAAATTCAACTAAACGCAGTTGATAATGAAGCTATTTTGTTGGATGTTTAAAAAAAATTAACGAATCCAGTCGAATATTCCTTCAATTCAGTTGACAATTCATCTCGTTGATAACAAATTTGACTATTTTGTTGGAAATGATTTTTTTAACGGAAAATGCAACTATTTCATTTTTGGTTTAAAATTTATACTTTTCATTTAAAATGAAACTATTTGTATAAAAATTGTGCTTTCTGAGTTGAACATTCCTGTATTTTGTTGAAAATTCGTCTTCTTTGTACTCTCTAAATCTGAATCAGTATACGTCTAATTCAAATCAGCGTACTTACACCGCTAAAACAGTGAAATGTAGCTGTTGATCAGTGAAATTTCACTGAATAACAGCTAAATTTCGCTGCTTTTCCAGCGAATATACGCTTCAATTCCCTTATTTTATTATTTCTGTAAACCATAAATTGTGTATAGTAAGAGGGGAGGGGGGAGGTTGTACGGTTAATTACAGGTTTGAGGGGGGCCTTGGAGAGAACCGGTAATCAGTTACGTAATTTAAGTATGGTTCTGCAATATAAGAAACGCAGTTTTTTCTTTTTCTTATATTCTCTAATAGCTTCTGCTTATACAAGGAAGGGATCCTATCAGTTGTAGGTGGACCAAACGATTTTGGAGGCTGATAGAATTTTCTTCAAGGATCGAAATATTTTAGTATTATACCATTAGCAATTAAGCCATTATTTGCCTTTCGTGGTGTAGCCGTGACTCACTGAGCGTGGAAGGGAGTAATGTGAGGAAAGGGGTGTAGATCTTTAAGTGTTAAGATTGATCTAGAATAATTCTCGATTTTTACATTCTCGTCGGAGAAGGTACTAGATTTATGTAAAATTGGTTCCCCCAGTTTTTGTCAATTGTCTACGTTTTTAGACCCCCTGAATCCGAAAAACAGATTTTTACGATTGTGTTTGACGCCTAATTAATAATTAAGTTTCTTTTGCGCATGTCAAATATAATTTAAAATACTGTTGCGTACACGTCTCGCTTGAATAAATAAAATTTTGTATGCCATATCTTGAATTTTTCTTAATTTTATTATGCACATTAATGTTACATTTATCTAAACCTTGAAGTAAAAAACGTGATAAATGAAATTCTGTCGAAAATTTGGATCAAATTTAGATAGAAGAATTTCATTCAATCTACATCGCGAAATCCCTTTAAAATGCATTTTTTACGTTTCATTAATATTTAAAAAATATTATAAGTACATTGTTGGATGAATTCAAATTTTAATAATGAGAATAATAACTAGCAAATTCTAAACAATTGTATGTTGATTACAAAATTTCCATTCATTTATATTGAATTTATCGGAAAGTTCTTCCTTTGAAAAGAACAACTTCTGTAAATCATAATAAACGTGTTAAGAAAATTCGATAAGAACAGAAATAAATATTAAAGCCCTAGAGACTTCCCGCCTATATTTCTACTTTTTACAACCTATGGCCTGACTGTTTCAAAGGATAGTTTCCCGAAAGATGAATGTCGTTTTCGAAGAACTAACTTTTTTAATAGTTTAAGAGTCCATTAACATTTAACAAGCAAACAAAAATAAACGTTTATAACAAAAAACGAATAGGTAATAGAAACTTTAAAATTACTTAATTTTATTATTTATTTGTCATAAAAATTATTCCGCTCTATTACAATTCTATGAGATTATTTATTAGAAACTGGCAACGAGACTCTCTTAATTATTTTTATAGTACAAAGAGTTCCTATTTCATCTAAAAGTAGCTAATGCCAATTTCTTAATGAAGCTTTACATTCTTGATGTAATAATTACCATATGATTTTATCACAAACTGTTTATGATCTAGCAGGTCAGAGTATGATCATTAAAAATGTGCACTAACTTATTTAAGTCCAATTAATTTTGACTTAAATTGGCATTATTAAAAGCTGACATTATTAAAACTTAAAATGACATTATTAAACGGTTAAATGCCATAGAAATCGGAACAATTTCACAGGATTCGCAAAGACTTCGCATAGATTTAAAAGATTTTATAAAGTGTTCTATTATTCGACAATTAAGATTTCAAAGATTTCGAGTCGATTTAAGAGACTGCATAAAGACTTCAATCATTTTAAAACGATTTCATGAAGGTTTTATTAATTTAACAAATGTCACCGAATATTTCAAAAATATTTCAAATAATTTGCGAAGACTTTTAAACAATTCACAAAAATGTCAATGATTTCCCAAAGTTTTCAAAGATTTCAAAGATTTCGCTGAGATTTCAGATAGATTTGAAAGATTTCAGATACTTTTCAAATATTTCACAATGTTTTTTAGAGAATTTACCAGTATTTCACAAAGAATTAAATGATTTCCCAAAGAGTTCAAATGTTTCAGAAAGATTTCAGATAGATTTCAAAGATTGAACCAAAGATTTCAATAATTGCCTAATGATTTTGCAAAGATTTTGAGATAATTCACTAAGATTGTATAAAGATTTCACAAAATTTTCAATGATTTCCCAATGAGTATTAAGATTTCACAAAGCTTAAAAATATTTCGCGAAGATTTAAAATAGATTTTAAAGACTGAACAAATAATTCCAATGACGTCCTAATGATTTTACAAAGATTTCAAACATATCGGAAAAATTTAGTAGGGTAAGGGGGGAGGGGGCAGCGCCAACCAATGGGGCAAAGGTGATTTTCCTTATAGCATGACTATTATTTAACAATTTTAGTTCTACTTTGCATCAAATAAATCTAGTTTATCAGAGAGATAGTGTTACTTACTTAAATCTTAAAAATTGACATTGCAAAAGAAAAATTACATAGAAAACAGTTTTTATCATGAAAAAAATGGAAGTTTCGCTGACAGAAATATAAAGTTTTCAACTTTAATGACAATACTTACAGTATAAAAACTTGATATCTTGACAGATAAAACAATATCACACAATCTCATCATATTAATCAGACGTAATTCAAGTCCAAAATATATTAAATCTCATAAATAAGTGAGGCCTTGCCAGGGGGGCAGGCCTGACGAAAATAATATTAACAAGTGCTTAGGTGATACACGACGTCACAAGTTTCGTCGATAAATGATCGGCAATGTAGAACAGCAACTTATCTTGTGGGCTACATGGAAGAAACTATTAAATATTATTATTATCAATTCGGTCGGTATGCAGGTTTGTTTTATTGGTACGGTAGAATCATTGCGTACCGTCCGTTTCTAGTAGAATGTCAACGAATAAGAGGCTATATTACAGCTATCTCTATGTTTATTCAAAATAACTTATTCTTCTTGTTAAATATCTTCAAAGGTAATTTTTCCAGTACATAAAATACCACAGAAGAAAACCATCATATTTTCTGATCTTTAAATGTTTTTATTTTCATAAAAAGCTGCAGTCGGCTTTGCCTTCAGGTGAGGGGCAAAGCCGATGAAATACAGCTTGTCAGAAATAATTAAATTACCAAATTATTGTTTTTCCATGTGATTAATACTTATAGAAATATGATATAAAATAATGTAGAACTTGAAATGAGAAAAAATGGATCAATTCAACATCTCATTAACTTAAAAAAATCATTGACTGTTAACTGGTTGACGCTGCCCCCCTTTACCCTATATGTTTAGAAGATTTCACAGATATTTCCATTATTTTACAAAGACTTCTATTATTTCACATAGATTTCAAAATTTTCAAAAATTTTAAACATTTTGAATAGATTTAAAAAAGTTATTACGCGAAAAATTTAGAAAGGTTGCAATAATGTCTCAAAGATTTCATGAAGAATTTACAAAAATTTCCAATATTTCGCAAAGGTTTTGGATAAATATAAAATAATTCGGAAAGGCTTCTATTATTCCACATAGATTCCAGATAGATTTCAAAGATTAAACAAAGAAAGAAAGAATTGAAAGGTTTCTATATCCTACGATCGGATGAGTTTAAGCAAAGATATTATTATCTTTGATTTAAGCATTTTATTTACGAGTAGGCAAATCAAGACTTTGGTCCTCCCTGGTCGATTTCTATGGGAGGTATTGGCCCCTGTGTCCCCTTGGCAAGGCTCCACCCTCTCTGATGGACATTGGAAAAGGAGGGGACTAGCCTCATGCTAACTACTTTGGCGCGGGGATTGATCATAAGTTACAAGGGGGAGTGGACCATGTTGGTTTGCAAAAGCAATAGAGGTTTAGCAATCCAAGATCTAGGTAGAACACTTAACGGTGTTCTTCCAAATCAAGGCAGTATTTCTCTCCTAT
>NC_046662.1:32584436-32589236 GCF_010883055.1 Belonocnema kinseyi | reverse complement strand
TATAAAGAAACAAAGGATTCATAAATTCCATAATTTCCAAATTTTAGCATAAATCTTTCATTTTCCTGAATTGCTACTGCTTTCTGGAGCTCTAGCAAACGAAAAAGCAGCAAATCCCTTTTCGGTCTATCCGTAGAATAAGAAAGTGGCCATTTAATTTTATCAATCTGTTTATTCTGTTTGTGTATTTTGTGTATTTTCTTTGTCTATATTTTCTATGTGTTTCGGTACTTGTGCCCGTCTCATACCAGTAAAATGCCGTTAGTGAAATTAATCTTTACGTGCGTCTAAAATCAATTACTCCGGAAAGCGCTTATTCTACGCCGAAACCGCATTTTTGTGAAATAATTTGTACGAAACCTATAGATTTTTCAATTTAAAAACAGTTTTCGTGAACGCGTATATTCGATTGTGTTCAACCTTCTAAAAGTCATTATTGATGATTAATAGTAAAGCCAGCCAAATGTAACTCCTGGAAACCGCAATTAAAATTATGAATTTTATTCGGCAAACTTGATTTTTGAATTTTTACTCAATTTTTGTGTTCGAAATATTTTGTTCTAAACTTCAGTTTTACAATTTTATTGCTCTCTCCAGGTTTTCAACTACTAAGTAGATCGTGTGTCTTTTTGGTTTGTCCGCATTTTATTACGTGTTTCCTTTGACTCGAAAATGATTTCTAAATGTTAATCTATTTTTAGATTTCGTTATTTTCCCTCTCGAACAGAGTTCTTAACCTATCGGATAGGCAAATTAGAGTTTACGAAATTGTGTTAAATTCTCTTGACTACCATGGCTGAAAACGCGCAGGCTATGCTTGATATTATGTCAAAAATGACCGAACATTTAACCTTGCAATCGGTTTATGAGAAGGTGCGTTTCTTTGACGGTACCCCTTCCGAGTTGCGCGGGTTTATCCAGGAGGCTGAAAATGCTTACCTTCTCGCGGCCGGAATCGCGGAAAATCGGTTCGTTCAAGGACTCTGAGCTGAAAGGCGTTGTCCGTGACGTGTGTGAGGGAAGCACTTTCCAAACTATAAAGGCACTCTCAGAACATCTGAAGTCCCATTTGGGTTTGGATAAGTTTTCTACAAGCCACTATCTCGCGGAGTTGGGTCGTGTAAAAGTGGGGTGTGACGAGAGCACCTTGGAATATGTTAGGCGCGTGAAAAAACTCGTAAAGAGTATTAGAGCTTCGATGAACGAGAAATACGCCGTTGTTGAAATCGAGACCCATATGAAATTAGTCAACGATCAAGCGCGTGATCAGTTTATTCGCGGGCTCCGCGGAAGTATTGAGATTCGCGTATCTGGTGCAAACCCTGCTTCTCTCGAAGAAGCTATAAAAGTTGCATATCAGGCACATTTGCGAATTATAGATATGTCCGAACATCATGGCTGGAGGTCGAGGGACCCTTTTCCTGTCGCGAGAATACAAACTCCGAGCTCTTCTCGCGCCAGCCGCGACTCTGCAGCAGAAGAAAATACGTATTTTCTCACAGCAAGATCTCATAGTCCCTCGCGAAATTCTTCGTCAGGGCAATCTGGTTGAGTTGCGTTGCTCACTAGAGAGAAACCTGGCAATTTAGAAATAAAAAAAAAAAAAAAAAATTTTGTAGCTGCTTACGAAAATCGCAGTTCTAATAAGCCTCGGTGTCCAAACTGCTGCACTAAACTTGAGGGCTTCATTCTGAAAATGCCCGCGAAAAATGCAAATATTCCGACAGGTCAAAAAGTATCTCAATCAAATGTGAAAACCGTATCAATGTATGCACCAGCATCCCCTCTCAGTGACTTTTTTCCAAACGTTTAAACTCGATGTGCGCTCGACAGACACAAAACCCGTCGAGCGTCAGCCAGGATCTAAAAGAACCGTGTATTGCGGCATCGCGGTTTGTGCGAGTAACTTCAAAGGGAATAGCACCCGTCGAAAATGTCCAGAAGGGAGGTTACCTTCGAAGTCTTTGCGAGGAGGAAGTACGGTCATAATGGTCGATTGTGGTTCCGAAGTCAGTTTGATCGAATTGGATCATCTTGAGTTGGGAACTCTTATCGATACCTATGACAGCCTTATTATCACTGGTGCCTCAAGTCATAGTAAGGTTACAGTTGGTTCTGCCCTTATCGAAATAAATGGGCAGAAGTATTTGTTTCACGTAGTAGAAGAAAAATTGCCAATCGCCGAGAACGGAATCTTGGGTGCAGATTATTGTGAGAAGGGCAAAACAGAAATTTCCTTTTACCACCGAACGATTGTTACTGATAGCAACCCAATGCGTCCTCTCCCATTTTTGAACCCCGGACCCTCGAAAAGGGTTCCCGAGCGTGACAAAAACGTTGCAACCGCCGCTGAGTTCAATGCACGTAAATCGAAAGTTTTCTGCTTGTCCGCTCGGATTCTACAGGTCGTACACGTAAAAGTCACTAATCCTGAGGTTAAGCAAGAATACTTACCGTTGCTCGATGCAGGGGACGAAATATTTATAGGGAACGCAGGTGTGGCAGTCGAAAATGGGCACAGCCATGTGCTTGCTACAAATACAAGCTCCGATAATATCACTATCGAAATTGACCCCCAGGAGTTGATTCTTTACGACGTGTATGATCCTGAGAAGGAACGGATTTTAAATGACTAATCTATACCGACTTTACCCGAAGCAGAGCACATAAAAATTATTCTCGAGAAACTGAACTTGGACAGATTTAAGAGCGGTAAGCTGCGCGAGCATGTGCTTGATCTTGTTGAGGCATATCCCTCGTTATTTTATGTCCCGGGTAATGAATTTCCAAAAACTACTTTCGCCGAACATTACATTCCAACTACCGATAATGTATCGATAATATGCGCCTGCTTTAAATATTCCCAAAAAACCAGATCAATATGGGAGCACGCAATGGCGAATGGTTATCGATTTTCTCGCATTAAACGAAAAGACCATCGGCGACGCGTACCCTTTGCCTAACATTGCAGAGATTCTCGATCAATTAGGCGGCGTAAAATATTTCTCAGTTTTCGACCTGGCCTCGGGATTTTATCAAATTCCGATGAACTCCGGTGACAGGGAGAAAACAGACTTCACAACACCGGGAGGCCACTACGAATGTTTGCATATGCGTATGGGACTGAAGGGAGCTCCGGCTACCTTTCAGCGCCTAATAGATCTGGTTCTCATAGGATTACAAGGAAACGAGCTTTTCGTTTACCTGGATGTTATTATTGGTTACGCGACATCGCTTGAGGAGCATAGGTTTAAATGCGAGCGACTTTTTAAGCCCCTCGACAATGCTTGACTTCGATTACAGCAAGATAAGTGTGTATTTTTGTTCCCCAAAGTCTGTTATCTCGGTCACATAGTTTCGGAAGAGGCAGTACGACCCGATCCGCGAAAGGTTGCAGCTCTTCAGAAATTTCCAACTCCTAAAAATGAAAAGAATGTTTGTGAATTTTTGGGAATAGTGGGTTATTACCGGAATTTTATCCCTAACCTCGCGGAACGCGTTCGTACTCTGACGTCTTTACTTAAGAAAAATATACCCTTCGTATGGACCGAGAAACAGGAATGCAGTTTCCGCGACCTAAAGGACACTCTCTGTTATGAACCGATTCTTCAGCACCCTGACTTACAAAAGCCATTTATAATCACGACAGATGCATCAGATACCGCGATGAGTGCTGTCTTAAGTCAGGGTAAATTGGGTGAAGATCTACCGGTCGCTTATTATTATTACACCATCAAGCCATTTCCCTTTCGGGGTGGAAGTGTGTGGAAGGGATAGAGATTTTTCAGAGTGATCCAAAATTCTCGTGCTATTTAAGTAAATAACACGTTCGTTCCGCAACACTGCTCCGACCCAGGTTGCTGATCAATCTCTCTAGCAATCACCCCAAGCGAAGAACCTCACGAACTCGTTGTGTAAGGTTCCCCCACTCTAGTCTAGCTGCACTCCGTGAAGGATCCTTTTTCCAGATTGATGCGCTGGAGGGAAATGTTGAAAGATTTTACTTACGAAATTAAGTACAAACCAGGTAAAATTAACAAGAACGCGGACGCTTTTTCAAGAAATCTGGTAGACGAAAGCGTGGCAAGGTGTTTTCCCATTACTACACACCATATTTTTTATACTTAAAAATTTTAGTTCAAAAACAAAAACATAACCTAAAATATTTACTTCGAAAATTAGTTTCTTTTTTGGCGTGTTGCTTCTAAACATCCTTATATTTTTTTCACAAATAGCCTCTTTAATAAGACACGTCTTACATCCTAGAATGCCCCCTATCTTCTAGTGCTGAAAGGGACTACTGGAAATGGGTTATAGTTCTATTTTAACTTTTCACACAATGATATAAATGTTTGCTGGAAAAGGGGTAAGGGTGTATTTTTACGCAGCCTTATCTTTTTTTTTAGTTATAGCCTCTTTAAAAAAACACACCACATCCTTGAGTGTCCCTTTTCTTCTACCCATCGGATTGAAAGGGACTACTGGAAATAGGATGTGGTTGTATATCCGAGTAAAAATACTAAGACTTGAGTTCGACTTGAATTGCCCCTAATCAAGACATCCTGAAGTCGAAAAGTTTAACTTGAGAATGTCTCAGTTTTGAAATGGAGACAGACTTCAGTTTATGTCTTGGAGACAAGTATCTATGTCTCGAGGACGTGAATTTATCTCTTGGGTCGAACTTTTATGACTCCAACACGAGCGGCTTTTAACTTAGAGTTTATACCTGTCCTAACAAAAAGAGTCATTCTGACTGTCATAAAAGCTAATCTTTGTTAATAATTAAACAATCTTGTACAT
>NC_046662.1:32577259-32584336 GCF_010883055.1 Belonocnema kinseyi | reverse complement strand
TATTTACGGATTTTCATTGGTATTATATTTGTTTGAGGATGACACCGAAAATGTTGTTTGTTTTTACATATGTCTGACGGCTTAGGATATCCTTCTAGAATGTTATAATTTTTATTTTTGTGAAGACAATTTTTAAGGGCTATCCTCGTTTAGACCCACAGATTATAAATTTTTAAATTCAAAATAAATAATTAAATAATTACAAATTTTTCATTCATCAATTTCAATCTCATTTATGAGTCAAAAAAGGTTCGACTATCTCAGCAAAGACAAAGCCCGCTTTGAGACAAGTAAACGTCGGTTTAGTCAAGACAAGGCTTAAGTTGAGACAAGTAAATGCCGTTTTATCTAGCGTGGCCATAAAAGGAAGACGAAGGCCTATGTCTCGACTCATTTTTGAGACGAAGACAGACATCGATGTCTTGGAGACCAAGACATCAAGTTGGATAAACAAGTTGAACTCAAGTCTAAGCATTTTTACTGGGGTATTCACTTTTCCCATAGGGAGGAAAACGGCCACTAGAAAGGAGATAAGGGTGTATACTGACTCGTCAGTATATTTTTCAGGTATATAATTGTTAACAAAAAATGCTACAATCTAAAATGCACCTTCTTCTATCATTTGGGTTAAATGGGCCTACTGGAAATGGGTTGAACTTGGCTTGATAAATGAAGCAAGTTTAATTGTCAATAATGTAAGAAAATTGTTTCATTGTTTTCCCTTTAACATCAGCTGATGTTGTATTAATTTATTAAAAAGAGTCAAAACTTAAAGAAAATTATCGGAATTGTGCATTTGTTTGTTTAACCGTGTTTTGAAATTACGTTAGTGATAATCTTATTGTTGACAGCAGGCCAGGTTTAATTAAATTGTATATTGTATAGATATGCTAAATCAATCTATGTCAGCAAGAATTGATTTTGGTGGGTAACGCTTCTCGTATTCGGTGCATGTGAGATTAAGGTAATATCTCATGAGAGAATCTGTGTTGACATTTGTCACCTGCTTTGATCATTCGTACAACGAGGCATCCAGGTCACGATTGCAAGATAATTGTCAATTGCAGTGCAGTCTCGTGAATGAATTCATTTCCCAGGCGCATCTCATCCTCGCTAACCTATCCGGCCCTCACCTACTCGGCGGTTCCATTTCCGAAATCTAATGACACTTTCATTACGAGAAAGCTTCGCTATTTTGCATTGTGAGCGAGCAAGAGATTGAGAATGCTCGTTAAGTATAAATATTAAATCAACGTATCTAAATGAAAAGGTGCTTTCTAAGCATAATCAAATAGAGTGGTTCCCTATTTCAGAGGGCGTTGGTGTTTCCAATGCTATCGAAGCTTTTTTGTATATAGACATATCGAAATGTCATTTAAATAAAAATTAACGTATACGAAATCCAGTTATGCAAAATTTATATAAAATATCCGAGATTCTACTTATTTATTTTGGTGTCCATCCCTATATTTAAACTAAAATCCCACTGAACGTAGATACTAAAGTTGGAAACTCGACTTGCACCTTAGACTGCAGATCCAAAGAATTTTCAACATAGATCTCAATTAAATTAGAAATTTTAAATCATTAAGTATTCTGTTACACGAGATTAGTTTAGAAAAATCAACATGAAGGTTCGCGGTAGTGTATCGCCGCCAAGTAAAAAACATAGAACCACGAATATATTTTCTCGAGCAAACGGTACTTTTTACGACTTTATTAGATATCTCAGTCAATTTGCATCGAACCTTTCGGAATTAACAAAAATTTAAAAGAAATGAAATCTAATAATAAAATATCTAATATCTAAATATTAGATATCTAATATCAAATATCTAATATCTAATATCTAATATCTAATAAAAAAAATGTTTTATCAGATATGATTAGGTGGTCCTCTATTTCAGTTGGGTATTTTTTGTTGATACTTTGCTGTACATAAGTTAATGAAATTTTCTTAACTTATTCTAAAAAATAATAATCTTTCCCTAATTATTTGCCATTTTTCTATGCTAAGTAACTTTTTAAAATTTAATTATTATATTTTGTAAATGGCAAACTGTGTGTCAAAATCGTATAAGAAAATGTGAAACAAGTAAGAAAACGTTCTTATTTTGTTAAGAAATTATTTTAAAAATCCTCGTTACGTTATTTCAAACACATTGAGAAAATAAAAGCAACAAAAAATCAATGAAAAAAGACAAAATTTAAATATGAGACCTCAAAATCATATCCAATTTTGGATTGTCATAAAACATTTGTTCAAAAAAGGATACAACTTAGGCTAGTGTGGTATTCAGTTTTGAAAATAATTTTTTCTGTATTATAAAATGAATGACCCTAATTCACTGCACATTTCTCATAGTTAATTGTGGCAGTGCCATTTTTCAGAAAGTTTTGATCAATTAATTATTTCTATATTGATTTCAATTTTTGTTAAAAAAATTAAGTTTTCTAGCAGGTCAGTCAGTCAATATTCAAAAGATTCATCTAAGAATTTTAGGATAAATTTGAAAAATATAGGTCCAGGAAAAATTTGGAGAAAATTTTAATTCATTAACTATTTCCAGAGTTATCTCACTGTTTATTCCAGTACTCGGATTTTTCAGTATTACAGTCGAACTGTAGCCTTCAAAATATTCAACCGATTTGTATGAAAATTTCAAGATAAATTCAATAGATGAGGCTCCAGGGCTATTCGTAAGGAAAATTTAATTGATGGATTATTTATGGTTATTTTACTTTTTATGTGCAAAATTCGACTTTTTAGCAGTTCAGTGGACCTGTAGCCTACAGTCAAGCCTTCAATATTCACCTGATTTATTTAGAAATTTCAGGGTAAATTTTGTAGATGCACTTCCAGTGCCATTTTTTTCCGAAAGTTTTGATTAATTTATTTTTAGAGTTATTTCAATTTTTATTCTCAAAATTTGATTTATGACAGTTAATTTGACCTATAGAATAGAACATTCAATTAATTTATGTAAAAATGTTAGGATAAATTGATAAGATTAAGTCTCAGTGATACCCTTCAAGAAACTTTGAATAATTAATTACTTAAAGAGTTAATTAATTTTCATGTTCAAAAGTTGATTTTGTAACAATTCATTTAATTTGAACTCAATGATATTCAGCTGATTTGTCTAAAAATTTCAGTATGAATTCATTAGAAAAAACTTCAATTTTATTTTAGAAAAATTTTAATTAATTATTTCCCATAATTGTTTAAAAACATTTTCCGCTATTTACGTAAGAAAAGAGTTTTTTTAGAAATTCAATCGACCAAGAACTTACACCATTGAACCAATCCGTGTGCTTTTATTATTTTAAAATTAGTATTTTGTTTCATAACAATAAAAGAGACGTGTAATTTCACTAAAACATTTAAGATTTAAAAAATTTCGCAAAGTTAAAATTTCAGTACAACCAACTTTGTTTGTAAAATATCAAAGATCGCAAAGTAATTCTAAAAGGTGTCTAAATATAAAAATTTAATTAATAGAAAAATTGACAGAAATTGATAATTTTTGAATCGTAAACGTTTTTGCTAAGATTTTAATATACAAACCGATTCAGTTGTAATACAATTATATATGTTGGTAAACATTCACAGAAAAAACTAAAGTTAAATTTTGCTGCATGTAAAATTTCCCGCTCTGGAATTTTACATGTTATTTGGCAAAATTTTATTCTACAATGGAATAAAAGTTTCGTCTCCTACGGTGTTCTTACCAGAAATGGTAAAACGGTAAAGTATAAATGAATTCGAGCTATAAATCGGGATATCAGATTTAAAACAATCACAGAAAAAAACAAAAGTTAAAATTTGTTGCAGGTAAGACTTGCAACGGTTAAAAATTAAACAGATTTTGGCAACAGTTTCACCGAGGTTAGGAGAATAATTTTGACCTCGTCTACTGCATCACGCTGAAGTGAGCAAATTTCGGTAAAACATGTACATTCAACAACAGAAAAAAGAAAAAAATTGTGCTTACCGATATATCTCCTCCGAAACAAATTACACTATTGTAGATAAATTAAACTTATTTCATATCATTTAGCAAAAAGCGCCAAAACAACTGACAGATGGAAATCCCCATTTCTCTCCAATTTAATGAAGTTAAACGACGATAGATAGCGCTGGCGTTGTAATTCTCGCTACACATCGAATAACAATGAAGCGATTATAAGGCGAAAGATTATCCAGACAAGGGTAAAGTTATCGATGTAAACATAATCTTTTATTTTTTTTTGTGTTGACATTGAAAGATTTGAGATTTTTTTTCAACCTTTTGTTATTAGATTAAAATAAAAAAATAATAAAATAAATACATAAAAATTTTAATAATGAAAAAATTTAATAAAAATAAAAACGTTATTTTGAAACATGGATTGCAGATTGAAGATGATTAAATATAATATTTACTTCATGAGTTTTTTCATAAATGTTATTTTGGGTTAAAATGAGAAAGAATACAAAAGCAAATAAATTTCAACTAAGAAAAATGTAGATAATGCAGAAATTTTTAAAGATTTTCTATGCATGTTTTATTAAAGCCGACACTTTCATGAGCGTGGGTTTATAGAGTGTAAAAGTTTTTTAAAGAGAGAAAACTTTTAGCACTGACTCAAGCTGTTAAAATCTTCTTTAATTTATATCACGCCTAAAGCAGCCAAGTCTGTGTTCTACTGATAGTCTACAGTGACTTGTTAAAAAATGTTACTTAAACTTTAATTGAGTTACTGAATATATATAAAGTGCTACCCATAGAAACTTGATTTAATTTCAAAATGCTACATTAAAGATGTTATTCAACAAGCACACTTATTCTACAGAATAAATATTACTTTTGCCACAGCTTCATTTTGTCGTTGTCGTCGTCTGTATACAGGATAACTAATGAAAGACTAATCGGATTCTGTTACAATTTGACACACCGTTTCAGGGACTAAAAAGAAACATCGAGTTCGTCAATCAACTATTTTGGATACAAATGCAAAAAGTTATAACATTTTCAAAATTGTTGTGACCATTTTTTGAAGATTTAAAAATTCTATGTAAGGATATTCGTAGTACTCTGAAACTCGAACAATTTACCATCATGACTTTTTTGATAAAAGAAAAATTATCAGAGTTAGAGCATTTTCTAAATAATAATAAGAAAAAAAATTAAAAAAAAAGTAAACGAAGATTAACATTTTGAGGCAAACAACGTACGATATAAAAAAGTCAAGAAAATAAAATCGTTTCTTTTTCAAAGCCCTAAAGATTATCAGAACAACTTTTAGAATTTTATTGAAAAATCGAAAATTCAAAGTTTCATCGCATAAAAAGTAACAAATTCGATTTTGCGGTGAAACTATACGAGATACTAAAAAAAAAAATGAATAAACAAAAATTGTGCAACAAAAAGATATCTACGAATTTTTTATTAATTAATTTTTATAGGACAAGTTTTTTTTTTTGTAGAAGACAACATTAAAAATTAAAAAATTAAATTTTTGGACAAACGGCACAAGCTATAAAAGAATAATGAGACAAAAGTTGTCCACCCTAAAAGAGTTAAAAATTGGTTGTATTTCACGTTTGGATAGAAATCGTAGTTTTTGTTTTATTCGTTAACCTTCCGTCAGGCGCAATATGTGGAGTTTCAAGTTAGGGCGCAATGCGTCTGACAGACATACTTTTGAAATAATTAGTTCTTCGAAGTGAAAACATCGTTTTTATTTTTTATAATTACCATGACACACAAGCAATCTAGTTTCACTTAGTTTTTTACTGTCACAGTAGCAAAATTAAATGGTTACATCACAAAATTCAGACGTACGTATCTACTGATAATACTTTAAGTTTTGAACTTTAATTTTTTCCTAATAATTTTAGAAATAACAAACCATTGTAGAAAGACAATATAAGAAGTGTAAAATAGTACATTTTATGGTGTTTTGTGGACATACTAAAAATTGAACATAAAAATTAAAAAATCCCGTGTTTCTTGGGGCATATATTTTTACATGAAAAAAGTTACGAGACCAGGCCCAATGTGCTTCTCAGGCCAAAATGAACACTTTTAGCTCCCACAAAGGTCAGGCACAAACTGAATGATACCAACCGAAAAATGTGTGAAAAACAGAAAGCTACCAAGGGGCATAACCCGCGCTGCCGTCTGCACACTTTATCATGTACGAAAATGTGAAAGCTGTACTTCATAGATCGGTTGCGCTCAACTGAAGGTTAAAAAAAACTGTAAAAATAAAAAATGCAATTTTTGGTCAAATGAGATAAACAATTAAAAAATTGAATAGACAAAAGTTGCTCTTTCAAAAAAGAGTGAAAACTAATTCAAATTAAATGAAAGAACGTGTAGTTTTTGTTTTAATTGTAAAAAGAAATTTAAAAAAATAAACTTTTTGGAAAAACGACACAAGCTGCAATAATATTTCAATTGACAATATTTTTCGTCTAAATTATATTTACAAATTTGCTTATAACCACCTCAACCTAGGATGCGTATTTTTAGTTTAAATTGTGAAAAATAACATTGAAAACAAGCTCATTCAATTGATGAAAACACGACACAAGTTGCAATAAAATGTTTAATAACAAATTTTTTTAATAGATTGCGCACTTTTTCTTAATTATAAAAATGAGATAATGAAAATACTTTTGCTCCAATACCAATGCATATTATGAATTGTAATAATATAAATCTATTGAAATGATACACTTTTCAGGTTATAGACGAAGGAGCTTTAGAAAAAGAGGATTCACAATCATCAACTTACAGTTGTGGATGCGTTAAATTTTAATATTAAAAGGTCTGCGTACAAATTTAGGGGAAATGCAAATACCAAGCGCAAAGTACGATAACCAGCACTCAACAGACGCGCGCCTTAGGCGCTCTCAAACTTGCGAGTAAAGCCAGTGGGCGGAAAGAGGTGCCCGCGCAGCGGGCAGATTTAGTATAACTTTGATTTTTTACCTTGAGATCATTTACTCCCCTAGCATTCCAAACACCCAGTGTCCATTCGTCGCCTGAAACATGACCTTTAGATTTTCCGTGTGCATGCCTTTTG
>NC_046662.1:32576135-32577159 GCF_010883055.1 Belonocnema kinseyi | reverse complement strand
CTCGTTTAAAAATACTTTTTATTCGGTGGAAAATTCAATTTTTTTTTTTAATTGGGGGTACAAATGTATGATTGAAAACTGATCTGTTTTAGTTGCTTGACACTTTCTTCTCAAGTGATAGTCTATCTATATTGTTGAAAATTCAACTGTTTTATCGAAAATACCTGTTATTTTGCTGTGATTCGGATATGAATATTTCTTGAAAATGAGTCTTTTTGGTCTTTTTTTATTCTTTTCTGGATCTACATTTTATATTTCTCCAATTCTGCACATTTAGAATTGAATTTTTCTTCACTTTCAATATACATATGTGTGTATTTATGGGTTTTCTAAGAATTTTAAACAGGACGATTTTTAACGACTCTCGGATACGACGCAGTCGCAAGCCGACCCCTACATTATCTTGTCTTTTACTTAACAGTTCCGTAACAAATTTGAAAGAGAGCGGTCTCTTATATACTCGGTTGGAGAAAAAGCAAAATAGAAATTTTGAATTTGGTATAAATACACTTTCTTAAATTGTGCTTCGATATGCAGTTACTGGGAAATTCGGAAACGTACTTACAGATAAGTAATTCATAGCAATTCATTATAATTTCACGATAAAAGAAAGAAAACAAAGGAAATTTAAACCTACAAACTAAAAATAACGCCGAGATTTTGAACCGGGCCGGGGGGGGTCGCTTTTTATTGTAAATTCAATGATACAGGCCTAAAATAAACACACAAGACGGGATGTATATGTGTATATATGTATCTACATATGTGTATATATGTGTATATATATGTCTTTGGTGACGGTCTGAGAAGACGGCCGGATACTAACTTCCATATATCGCAACGCTGCTGAAGGCTGGTGACCTTCTCAGCATGAAAACAAAAGCACAAACCCAAGACGACTCTCTCGGTTCCAGTTCTACTTCCCCCCTCTCCCAACCCTCCCTTATTAACTGAAGTTTTTGGTGGGACTGACGTCAGAACTACAATCTCCACCATATGACGATTTGATACTTAACTTTGACAT
>NC_046662.1:32573745-32576035 GCF_010883055.1 Belonocnema kinseyi | reverse complement strand
AATTGAAGATCGATCTGAAAATAGCGGAGGAATCGCTTATTTCTCATTTTACCCTACTGATCTTCATTTATTTGCATGCCAAGATTACCCCACGATTTTTTAACTGAACCAATTTTTACCGTTTGTTTTTTCTGTGTTTATAAACAGTATTATTTCCAAACGCCATACACAGCATCAAATGCGACACGTGCAGTACGTATTTTTTTCTGTGACTTACCTTCGAAAACGGGGATCAAAAACTCCAATTCCCACTTGTTACAAGCCGTTTTTATGTCCATCGGGAAAAACTGTAGAAACGCACTTTCACCAACTTTTTTCAAAAAATTTGATAGTTGTAAAAAATGATATACACCAAGTATGATAAATCTCGTACCGTGAAACGATCGGAACAGCTGATCGACATGATAAATTCTCAGAAATCACTAATCGTACGCGCATGCGCGAATATTCTCGATTAGCCGTAAATGAAACCTGAGCACATGTTTATATAAGAATTGATTTCTTAACTGTTAACAAATCAACATTCCCATAAACTGAATCGACTATTCACATTTGAAAAGTTAAGTGTTCACAGGAACGATCCGACATTAATCAGCGAATACTCGATCGATTTGGCCGGAACATATAGGAACGAAATATTACAATGTGAAAAATTAACAAGTAATAAACATGTGACTTCGGTCAACTTCTAGGCACTATTCAGTAGTATATTACACACATTAACAAATAATAAATTTGTTAACATCTAACAAATTATCAAGGCAATCGCGCAAATAAAGATATTTGTTAACTACGAATAAACCTTTTTCTCAGTGTAGATGTGTAAAATTATCTGACATTCAATTTAGAAAAGAAAATTTAAATCTATTAAAAACAACTTTAGTACAAAATAACTATCCTCTTGAGTTTGTAAATGACATCATTAAAGAACGAATTCATGAGATTTACAATAACAGTAATAAAATTAACAAGAAAAGAAATTGGAGTTATACTTACAATAGATTTAATTTAAATGTTACTTTGCCTTATATTCAGGGCCTATCAGAAAGATTGAGAAATTCACTTAAAAAATATAATATTAATGTTTATTTTAAAAACACTAATACATTAGATAATTATTTGTCAAGAAGAAAGGACATCGATTCCATTGAAAATTTATCTGGTGTTATTTATTTGATTAAATGTAAATGTTGTAATAAAGCTTATATAGGTGAAACTGGCAGGAGATTAAAAACTAGAATTGCTGAACACAAAAGAGATTGTGAAGTTGGGAATTTTAACACAGGTTTGTCGCAACATTCTTGGAATTTCAATCATTACTTTGATTTTGATTTTAAACGTATTAAAATATTAGCTACAGAAAAAAATACTTATCAACGACGTATTATTGAATCTATTTTTATAAACAAATATCGTAAAATTTCATTTAATTTACAGACTGAAATTCTAAATATCAATAAAATTTATCATAGTATTATAAAATAATGTTTTTAATATTAATCATCTTTATATGTATGCTATATGTGTGTATATATGTATGCATATGTATGGATGTGTACATATACACATTTAAAAAAATTTTTTTAATTTCTTATTTCAAATTTAAACTCAATTGCGCGCTTCCACATCAGTGGTTTTCAATGGAAACTTGCCTATTACATCATCGGTCATTACGTATTCTTCATATATTTCTGAAACTGTCAATTTCTGTTCGTCCGTCCTAACCTTACGCCAATTTTTTTTTCTCGTACAATTTTAAAAAATGTAGTTGTAATCGACTGAAGTCTCGAAAAAATTTTTTGAGACTTCAAAAAAATGACTAAATTTTAATTAATTTTCTTAAAACAATTGACTGAAATGTTACTTTTTTTTTACTGAAAATTGATCTGTTTGACTATTTTAAACTATCATCAACTCAGGTAACAATGTATTTAAATCTACGTAATTATCCATCATATTTGTTCGTACTAAAATTACTAATTTTTAATATAATTATTTAGGTTTGAGAACCTTTGAAAAAGTTACGCATGTGTACTGAAACGTCAGGAAGTTTCGAAAGGAGTTTTTTTCTATTAAATAAATATCTGAGTTTCGAAGAACATGTTTTTTTGACTCGTATTTATTTTTTCGATTTACGATTGGACCGTAAGACATAAATAATTTGAAATCTACGATTTACACCATTAAACCATTTCCCTTTCGGGGTAGGCGTGACTCACTCGGCAGGGGAAAGGAGTAGTGTGTGGATGGGATAGAGATTTTTCAGATGGATCCAGAATTCTCGTGCTAT
>NC_046662.1:32559687-32573645 GCF_010883055.1 Belonocnema kinseyi | reverse complement strand
AGTATCTACCGGACCAAGACGGTTTTTTATACCAATTGGTTAATAAATCACCATTTGGAGTTTTTATAATTTTTAAATCAAGATAGTTAATAACATTATTAACCTCACATTCATGAGTGAAATTTATACAATCTTCAATAATATTAAATGCATTTAAGAAAACTTGAATTTTATCTGGGGGAATAATGGCTAAAATGTCATCGACATATCGTTTGTACAAAACAGGTGTGAAATCTAACAATTGTAAAGCTCTTTTTTCAAAATCTTGTAAAACTAAATCAGAAACTACAGAAGATAATGGTGAACCCATAGGGCAACCCGAAATTTGTTTATAAAATTTATTATTAAAGGAGAAAACGGTACCATTGAAAACTGTTCTGGTAGCTATTAGAACATGGACACAACATCTAAAGAAACTATCGAATGGGTTTTTGGTACATTTATATTTTTTAAACAATCTTTAAGTTCCCAACTATTTTTTACAAATTAATCAGTGCTTATAGAAACTGGTTTTAAAATATTTGAAATATACTTTGATAATTTATAAGCTGGGGAGCCAACAGTAGAAACAATTACTCTCCAACTTAAATTGGGTTTGTGAACTTTAGGGAGAGCATAAGCTTTTGCTATAACACTATTGTGAGTTTTTAAATGGTATGCACATTGGTCGTTAATTAATCTTTTATTTTTCCATCTAGTAACTATGTCATTACATTTATTTTCAATAGTTGGAACCATACTAGTTTTCATATTCTTGTATAAAATATCATTCTTAAGGATGTTTTCAACTGTAATGTTATAATCGTCTCTATTTGCTGCAACTGTTAAGTTACTTTTATCAGCCTTCACAAAAATTAAATCTTTATGATTTGAAAATTTTCAACTAATTGAACAGATTTTTCTAAATTTTTAAATTTATTATTATTACTGTGATTTGAAACTATTTGAGTAACAGTTTTTCGAATATTAAATTTTAAATATTCTTCTTTAATATTTTTGATAGAATTTTCAATATTAGCAACTAAACTATTGATAGGAATTCTATTAACATTCAAAGGAACTCCAAAATTGTTTCCTAATGCTAAAACTTCAGCAACATCATCAGGGATTTCAACTGTTGATAAATTCTTAAAACATTTGTTTAATCTGAAATTAGTAATCTCTATATTAGAAACTAAAGACCTGTTTTTTAATAAGTCAAATTTGCATATACACTCATCACGTTTTGAGTATTTTAGATTACGAAGACTTAAATCTTGTGAATCAAAAAACTTGTTTATAGAGCCATCAGATATAACTCTTGAGAAACGATACTGTAAGTAATTTGAAAACTGACCTAATTTTTGAATATTTTTCGCAATGTTTTCTTAAAACAATTGACTGAAAAGTTACTTTTTTTTTGACTGAAAATTGATCTGTTTGACTATTTTAAACTATCATCAACTCAGGTAAAAATGTATTTAAATCTGAATATTATCCATCATATTTGTTCGTACTAAAATTACTAATTTTTAATATAATTATTTAGGTTTAAGAACCTTTGAAAAAGGTACGCATGTGTACCGAAACGTCCGGAAGTTTGTAAAGGAGTTTTTTCTATTAAATAAATATATGAGTTTCGAAGAACATGTTTTTTTGACTCATATTTATTTTTTCGATTTACGATTGGACCGTAAGACATAAATAATTTGAAATCTACGATTTGAAATCAATAAATATCAACGGTCGAAGAAGGGATTGATTTGTTTCATCAAATCATTTTACAATTAGTATAACTTTGATTACAGAGACGGCTGAATACTAAGGGGATTCAAAAATCACCCAGTTTGAAAAGTTCAATGGGCCTCTGGAAATTATTTTTCCTTTTTGGAAAAAAAGATCGTTATTTATTATAATTCTGGGATTAACTCTTTATATTATAGTTGCACGTTGGTGTATTTGAACACAGTGCCTGTAAGTTTTTACATTCTCATCATTTATGATTGAGAATGTATTAAAATTGTCGGAAATTTGACATCAAACATTTCCAACGGATCTCCACGTTTCGAGACCTCCTGAATCCGAAAATCAGGTTTTCACGATGGCGTCTGTCTGTCTCTCCGTCCGGCCGTCCGTCCGTCCGTAAACACGATAACTCTCGAAAAAATTAACGAATCAAATTCATCTTTCGCACACTTTTTTTAGGTTCTAAAAGAAAGGACGAGTTCGTGAACCAGCCATTTTTGATGAAAATTCAAAAAGTGAGCGCATTTCGAGAATTTTTGAGAACACTTTTTTTAGAATTTGAAAATTTTATGTACAATTAAAGTATCAAAAAGAATAAACAATTTATCCTCATGACTTTTTTCGATAAAAAGAAAATTCTCAGAGTTATAGCGTTTTCAAAATTTTTTTAATTAACCGAAAATCAAAATTTGACGCCGAAAAACGCACGTTATGAAAAAAGTAAAGAAAAGAAAAACATTTCTTCTTGAAGGCCCTACAAGATTATCACAACCAATTTTTGGATTTTCTTCAAAAATCGAAAATTCAAATTTTGATTGCACAAAAAATAATGGAAAATAAAAAATTCCATTTTGGGGGCAGAGTATGTAGGATACAAAAAAAAAGATGAATTTACAAAAAGGGTTATCCCAAAAAAGATCTACAATTTCGTTAAGAATCACTTCTTGATAAGACGCGTACCTTTTGTTTTATTCGTGAAAAATAACGTTGAAAAAAAAAATAAATTAAAAAAAAATGTGTGGAAAAACGACGAAAGTTACGAGAAAAAAGTCCAACAAAACCTATTTACAAATGTCTGTCGGAAATCGAGCGCGCAGCGCGAGTGTCACGATGAGAATGTGTACCTCAAAGCCTACAGAGCATTGCGAAACCTAATCTTTGACTATACTTAATTAAGTAGACAATTCAGAATATGAAGACGCATATAAATACTGCCATCTAAAAGAGATCTTTTTGATAAAGTTTTTTTCAAGCGAATTCTACATTGAAAGTCGTTATCATTGCAAAATTTTTCTTTGTGAATCAGAAAAATGTATCTATCAACAACAACAAAATTATATTCTTTTGAAATCTAAGTCTCAATAATGGAATGATTTTCTAGTATATGTTTTTAAAATTTAAGAATTTTCTATTGTTACTCTTCAAACTTGCAAAAATTTTAATTTCTGATTATGAAATTTCGATGATTTACATTTGAAATTCCATCAATTTGGAAGATTTAAAATGGAAAACTCTTCACTTTTGATCATCAAAAACTTTATTAAGAATTTATATTTATGCATATTTCAAAATATAAATAATTTTCAATTGTAAATCTTAAAAATTGAGGGGTTTTAAATTACAAATTGTTACAGTTGAACATTTTTCTATTGTAAGTCTTAAAAATTGAACTATAGCAAAAGAATGTTTCAAACGACACACCTTTAGAATACAATTTTTAAAAATTGAATAATTGTAATTCCATATTTTCATTATCCAACAATTATCAATGGTAATTCTTCAAAATTGGAAAACTTTTAATTGTAAATCTTTTAAAATAGTAGAGTAGATCTGGGTTCGATCGATCGAAAACATTTTAATTTTAAAGATGTTTGGTGCCCATACTGATTCACTGGTTTTCTTTATAATAGGAAAACTTTATATTGCATTTCAAATAATAGTTAATATTGACATGAGACTTCCCTTATTTTCAGTGTCGTATTCAACTGAATCAGTAATTTCGTAGAAGTAATTCGAAGTTAGTAATAGGTAGCACAGAAAGTTACATTAGTACTGTGGTATTCGAACTTTGTTACTGTTCCTCTTTCCCTTTGTCCGTCAACATTGTGTTGCTCTCCTGGGAGCGAGATTCAATAACGACCATACGACCAGACTGAACTTCGTCCCTCAAACACTTACCCTTTACATTTAGCTTCACTGCCCAGCGAACGTGTTTTATTTTTGTTTCAGATGATAAAGAGCTTGTTAGTGAAATACCACTGACATGGATGTCGAGGCAGAGACAAAAGTTTTTTACATCATATCCAGCCTTCACTCGTAGGAAGAGGAGGGCGAATTCTATTTGGATGAAGAAATCCTAAATGAATCGTAAATCAGGAAGATGGGAAATAAATTGAATTTTATCGTTGCCCTTTATCCTACAAGCTTTTGACTCGAGGGTTTTTCCTAAACAAAATGTTTGATGAAATAACAGAGTGGCTATTGACCGGGGTGTCGCCTATAATTTTGAGCACCGGGAAAAAGCCGAGAATTTGCCTAATTTGTTTTTAAGTTTTTAATAAATATTGTCTCGCTCTCTGGCAAAAAGGATTGCAATTGTGCTCAGTGTCAACAATCATCTGCGTTGAAATATCGAAGATCATTTTCTATTTAAGACTTTAAAGTTAAGTTAATTTTATCTACTATATATTTGAAAATGTAAAGCTTGTGTTGATAGATCTTACAATAATTAAAGTTCCTTTTATATTTGAGAGACAAAACTTTCTTTTTAGATATTTGAAAAAGGGGCGCTCGTAAACTAAGGTACTCATTTTGGGCTGTTTAATCCCCCACCCCATAGGGTGATTTTTTACAAATATATGGGAACAATAAATTCTTTCAAATAAAATTAATGTAAATTGAATTCAATATTACATTGAATTGAATATGAAACACTTTAAACTCCTAAGATTTCAAGCTGAAATATATCGCAATTTCAACAAAATATTAAAATTTTCTACCAAAAATGATTCTTCACTAAAGGAGATGAATATTCAACAAAAACGTTTATTTTTAACTAAGAATGATGATGTTTTGACCAAGAAATATAGCTTTTCTTTTATGAAAGATGAACTGTCAATCCAAATGAAAAACAAGAAGTTTTAACCAAATTGTTGAATCCTCAACCAGATAGATGTTTCTTCAATCATTAGAGATGAATCTTATAAACATAGTAAAATTTTCAACTAAAAAAGATTTCTTTTAAGGTCGAGTCCAAACGTCCGGAGAGTTCGTACGTTTATGAACATTTATAGCACAGTCGAATCTAAAAGAAATAGTTTAATTTTTTACCAAATTATGGAAGATTTAATCTAAAAATACTAACTTTCCAAACAAATCAAACGGTTGAATAAACTATTTTATAAAATAATAATATAACCAATTCTATACAACATTTGATTTTTCAACCCAAAAATATGTATTATTCAACTAAAGTGATGAATTTTAAACTAAAATGATGAATTTACAAAGACAAAAAAGTAGTTTAACTTTAAATCAAGGGGTTAATTTTTAGCTCGAAAAGATGAATTTTCAACCAAGAGTACTAATTTTCGACATAAAATGCGAATTTTAAACAAATTACATAAATTTTAAGGTAGGAAAGATCTATTTTTTCAATTAAAATATCAATTTGCAACCAAAAATGGAATAGTTTATAAATTTAATAATTTAGTTTAATTAGCTAAAAAAATCTGTCAACCAGAGAAATAAGTTTTCCACAAGATTGTAAAATTTTCAAACAAAGAGATGATATTTAAACTTAAGTGGTGGATCTTAAAAAAAGAACTCTCAACAAAAAAGTTCAACATTTTACCCAAAAGAGATTTTTTAACTAAAAAGATTAACTTTATAAAAATGAAATATCTAAAATCTCAACCAAAGAGATGTCATAAAGTTATAATTTAGGGATACTCAAAATGTTTCGCAACTAAATTTTAAAAGCCAACTATTTTTGATTTTAAAGCTAATTCTTTTTAAATTTTAAAAGTTTACCATTAGATTTTTGTTACATAATGCATCTTTTTTGGTAAAAAAATAATATTATATCATGCACCAAGAAAGCGAAGTAGTCTTTTTACGACTAAGCGTGAGTGTTTCCAAGCAAGCGAGATGTTAAAAACACATCGCTGCCTCGCTATAAACGATATTTTATTCTACTCTTTACTGGTACGATGGGGGTCGAATCCGACCCGAGCATTGGCTGTTCCATTTCCTTCACCACCCTCCACTTCAAAGGGGTCTCTAGTAGCTAGGTACCCTAACAGTCAGTACCGTAGAAGGTGTCGAGATTCGAAATCGGTGAGAAAGTTAGTCTGATTCACTATTTTCAGCACACTTAATTGTGTTATAATGGATATTTTTCATTTAAAAAGGATTTCCTTTTGTACGAAAAAGTTTTTTGCGCAAGATTACTTTTTGCTTATTGATTTCTAGTAGAAATGAGTGAACATTTTGCATTTTCTTTTTCTTTAGTATGACTGCTATTTGCTGTCATTGTTGTTGTCTAAAACTACAATAATAGTACGTCGGGTTGGATGCGACCCCACCGTTCCTTGTACACGGAGAAACCTTTTGCTGCAATATTTCCTAAAAATCAGACCAGATTTTACTATTTTCAGTTTGCAATGGAGGGATATAGCGGAACTTTTGGAATGTTTACTACTCCGAGTAGTAACTAGTAACTACATGACGAACTACAAAATTCATTGGAAAAAAATCAAAAAATGTTACATTTATTTCTACAGATGATTGCAATATTTGCAAAGGACGATAGTAAGGTCGAGAGAGACCGCCGCACTGATTTAGTAAGCGACTTAGTAAAAATTGGTGCAGTCAGATTAACAGACGAAAAAAAATAAACCCAACATGCGTCGCGTCGCGTTGAAGGTCGCGATACGTATCCTTTACACGAGCATACGACGTAAATGCAGACTTATTTATTATGGGATGATGATCTCTTTCGCAATATTATATTTATTTAAATTCCATTCGGCTAAACTAGATAATGAGATCCAGAAATTTATCGCTCTTATCAAGTAAATGCTAGCAGTCAAATTGCCTTCCATTACATTATTTCTTAATTGTTCACAATGATGGCATTTTTAAAATTCTAAGAACTATATCTTAACGTAATCAAATATCCTAATATCGAGGTTAAAAAATTATTTTTTGCTCTGTGGAAAATTTGTTTTTCAATTGTAACTTTTCGAATTATCCTAATTTATTGTAATAAGGATCTTTGCATCAACCCAAATTGAGTGATTGATAAATTTAAGGAATTTCAGTAGAGCGTTGGTCGGCTGACATCGTTTACGCTCGGCTGGACTCGGTCCAACGCTAGGCTCGCTAAATAAGTCACTTGCTAATATTCGAGAGCGATCTTCCGAATTTGTTTTACTCCATAATACAAAAAATATAAAGTTTCGTAGTATACTTCATATTCCTACAGACAATAGCAATTCCTCTTACAAATTTAGTCTTTTATCTTATTTAAGGTACTTATTACTTCTACTCTTTTTATATAATTTAATTATGTCTCTACTAATTTATCCTATCTAGGATTTTACTATAAAAATTACTGAGACTTCGTATTATCAATAGGAAAATTACATATAAAAATAGCATAGCTTACGATTATTGTATTAAAATATAAGAATTATCGCCTTGCTCCCTCGATTGTAACCTAATATACTAATTTTTCCAGCACAAAGTTTCTCAGTGTATGTCTCCTCAAACCACCGTACCAGTAGAGGGTTAATATTATTATAATTATTATTATTACACCATTAAGCGATTTTCCCTTTCGGGGTTGGTGTGACTCACTCGGTGGGGAAGGGAGTAATGTGAGGAAGGGACATGAAAATTTTAGATCGATCCAGAATTCTCGTGATATTTATTTAAATAACACGTTCGTTCAACAACACTGCTTTGACCCAGGTTGCTGACCAATCTCTCTAGCAATAGCCTCTAGCAATCGCAAGGTCTTTTGTTTCAGGGATTATTCACTCTACTGACACTATTTTTATTAACTATTTGCTGCCATACTTTTTTGTCCTGGTATACTTCTACAGCTTTTTTTATGTCCATGCATTTTTCCTTGCAGGCTCTCGTGTTTCTGTGGCTTCTTATGTCTCTTATAACTAGGGTCTCATTCACACATTCTAATCATTCTTTCCGTGGTCTGCCTCGGGGCACGCTGCCATTTACTTTACCTTCGTACACTTGTTTCGTTGGTCGTTCATTTGGCATTCTCTCAACATGCTCAAAACATCTTAACCGATTTCTTGCCCATGTGTCTACTAGCGTCTCTTCTGCACCACATTCTTTGAGAATTATCTCGTTACTCACTTTGTCCATCAGACTTTTTCTTGATAAGTCCATGTCTCGCTACCGTATAGTACAGTTGGAACAAATATAGAATTATGTTTGGCCATTTTAGCTTTATTTTATATATTTTTACTTCTGATAAGCGGCTTGTTCTACTAATAACTTTCTTACCTTCGTTTGTGCGTTTATCTAACTCCTCATCTATCTTTCCGTCCCTAGTAAATAAGCTACCAAGGTATACGAACTTATCAAGTTGTTCAATTCTTTCATTATTTAATACAATATTGCATAGTGTTTTCTCACTCTTTCCTTTAAACAGCATAGCTTTTGTTTTACTTGCGTTAATTTTGAGGCCCATGCTCTTCATGCTTGCATTCAGTTTTTTTCAACATTCTTTGCAAGTCTTCGATTGACTCTGCTATAACAACCTTTTCATCTGCGAACGCTAAACCATGTACCCTTATTGTTTCGAGATCCACACCCTTTTCGTCAAAAAGAGCCATTCTTAAACACTTGTCCATAAATAATATAAATAACCATGAAGCCATAACGCATCCTTGTCTGACTCCTTGAATAATATCGAAATAGTCACATTCCCATTTACCCTTGTACTCGCTTTGCTATCCGTATATATTGTTTTTATAGCTTGTAGGAGTCATCCATTGACTCCATACTCTTTCAGGACTTCCCAAAGTTTACTTCTATCTACCTTGTCAAAAGTTTTTTCCAGGTCAAAAAATGCACAGAAAACTTTTTTTCGTACTCTCAAACTTTTTTCTGTAATTTGCCTTTAGCTAAATATTTGATCTGTACATGACCTTCCCGGCATGAACCCACTTTGGACTTCCCAAATCTTTGCTTCTGTTATTTTCATTACCCTACGAGAAAGTATTTTTGACTATATTTTAGTTACTGTACTTAATAAGCTAATCCCTCTCTAATTATTGCAGTCGCTTTTATCTCCCTGTCTTTTGTATATTTGTACGATAATCGCTTGTTTCCAATCGTCTGGGACGTCTCCCATCTCGAAACATAAATTTATTAATTCGAACAGTCTATGTGGTATGTACTCGCCACCGTGTTTAAGCATTTCAGCGTTAATACAGTCTACTCCGGCAGCCTTATCGTTTTTCAAGTTCTCAATTATATCCCTAACCTCAGTGACACTGACTTTCTCAATTGAGGTTGCTAACGCATCGTGTTTTACATCGTGGTTGTGGTGTCCTATTGCTTCATCTCCATATTTTCCCCTAAAATACTATCTGAAAGCGTCTATAGTATCCCGTCTACACCATATACCATTTCCTCATTACTGTTTCTCATGTTGACAAATTTTGTACTTTTGTTTCCCTTCATTTTTTTATAAAGCAGTTTCTTGCTTTCTTCAAAGTAGTTTTGTATTTTCTTCTCTTCTTCTGCTCTAATTTCTTTCTTTTCTTTCCTTAATTAATCGTTTGAGTATCCTCTTTTTGTGCCTGTAATTATTTATACGTTTATATCTTTCCTCAGTGCTAAGACCTGCGATGTTCAAAGTTCTCCTGTACGCTTCTCTCTTTGCATTGTGGGCAGCCTGATTTTCACCATTCCATCACGAATCACCAGACATTTTTCCTACAACCGCGGTACCATACACTTAGATCACACAACTAACAATGACATCTCGGGACTTTATCCATGCACCTTTTACGAGTTTCATAAGCTCCTCCCATGTTGCCCTATCTAAGTGTATGGTTTCCGAGTTTTCTAATGATATTACCTCTAACATTTGAGTTTAGTTTAAAGGGACAAGTACAATTGAGAACAGTGCGCGTGGGTTGAAGTAACTAATGTGTATGCGCGCGCATTTCCCGCAGACAATGAAAAGCACTTTATCGTCTTAGGAGGGTAAAGTACCCCACTGACAACAATTACCTACTTTGCTGCTTCAAACCACGCTTAGAAAGAGAGCAAAACATACTCGTGTTACACAATAGTATATTGTAATACCAAACTAGTTTTTTACGGTCGAGCGTGAGTTTGCAAAAACGAGTCGAAGTCGAGGCGTAGACGAGTTTTTACAAACATGCGAGTCCGAAAAAAACTTCGCTGCCCAGATACATACGATATTTTACGTAACAAGAGTATGGCTTCCGAGTTTTCTGATGATATTATGTCTCATGTTAGTTTAAAGAGAAAAGTTCCGCGCAGGGCAGTGGGAGGAAAACATTTTTTTGTTACATAAAACATTTTGTTAAACCTTCATCTCTTTAGATAGCAAATTTGTACTTTCGGATTGAAAATTCATCTTTTCTTAAAATGATTAAAGCATCTTATTTCAAAGTTCTAGCATTATAATTTTGGTTCATAACTCATATATTGTGGTTAAAATATCTACTTTTTGATTAAAGAATGAATTATTTTGTTGAAAATTCAACCATTTAAAAAAATACATTTTTCGTTCGGAATTTATCTCTTTTGGTTAATAATTCTAATATTTTTTCGGGAATTCAAATTTTTTGTTGAGAGTTCGTCAAATTGTATTAAAAATTTATCTTTCGAAAGAAAGATAAGATTTGTTGGTGAAAAATTAATCTTTTTTCGGTTGAAAATTAATTTTTTTTTAAAATTGAAACGTCTACCATTATATTTTTGATTCAGAATTCATTTTCTTTGGCGAAAATTCGATCATTTTATTGAAAATTCATCTGTGCTGATAAAAAATGGTCCTTTTGAATTGAAAAGTCATCTTTCGTATAAAAAGCCATCTTTTTCCTAATGAAGGTAATTATTTTTATTAATTGATGTTATGGTTTTTTGATCAGCGAAATGTAGTAGATGATATGATGTTAATGTTTTTGGTCTACATGGTCTAAAATCAATTTTTCAAAATACTGATTATTAATTTTTATAAGTTGTAAAAAAATCCCTTTTTCTCCACTGAGATCCGAACCCAGGTCTTTCAGATTTCCGTTCATTATTTTTTTTAAAGTCTGCAATTATATTTTTGGTTTAGAATTAATCTCTTTTTGTTGAAATTCTACTATGTAGAAGGATATTTTTGGTACTATTTTTGATTCAATATTGATCTCCTTAGTTCAAAATTTTACTGCTTAATTGAAGATTTATTTATTTTTTCAGGTAATTTTAGCATTTGGTTAAAAATTCTTCTTTTTGGTCCAAAATTCAACTGTTTTATAGAAAATGCATTGTTTTTTAAAGAAAATTTGTCCGCTCGGATTAACAATTTATCTTTTGGTAGAATATTGATCTTTTTTGGTGGAAAATTTAAATTATTTAGCAAAAATTCTTCTCTTTGGGTAGAAGATTTGTTCTTTCGGATGAAAAATTTATCCTTTTTGTTTGAAAATTCGTAATTTCAAATTAAAAGTTAATTATTTTTAATTAAAAGTCTACCATTATAATTCTGACCCACAATCCATCTTCTTTAGTTAGAATATTTCACTGCTTGATTAGAAGCTGACTTTATGGAAAATTCAACTATTTTCTTAGAAAGACATCTTTTTGGTCGAAAATTCAAATATTTTATTGTTTATTCGTCTTTTTGGCTAGAAAATACATCAGCTTCGATTGAAAATTCATCAGTTTGTAGAAAAGTAATCTTTATTATTATTAGTTAAATGTTTATAGTCGCATTAACTGCCAGGGTCATTAGCGACTGTACTGTAGCGTTAATTATGAACTGTAGGGTATTTGTGGGGCAGTATACGTACAAAGGGAGTGAAGCGAAGCTTTCAGAAAGCACGTCCAGCCTCGCTTCCTGCTTTGGGAATCGAACCCGCGCCAGCGTGGCTGCCAAGGCTGCAGTGATGGAACATAGGACAACCACTATACCATCTGAGCCACGATGACTCCCTAAAAGTAATCTTTTTTTGATTAAAAATTAAACTTCTTTTTAAAATATTTGTCTTTTTGACTTGAACATTTAACAATTTGGTTGAACGTGCAACTGCTTTCGATTGAAGTTTCATATCTTTTTACTGTCAAATTTGATCATTTGTTTAAAGATTGATCTTTGTAGGTTGAAGATTAAAGTATTTGGTTGAAAAATCTCTTATTTTATTGAAAATTTCTGTGTTTTGCTTGAAATCACAACTATTTGTTTGTAAATGCAACTGTTTGGTTCAAAATTCACAATTTTTGACTGCGAACTTTGAAATCACTTTTCCAATAATTTATATTAAATATTTTACCTTAGATTTCTGAAATCTTTTATTCGTTAAAAAAATTGTATAGTGAAACAGTTAATATTGAATAATTATTAGATGTTAGAAAAGCCTGAAAGTCAACCGAAAAAAGTCGACAGAGAAAACCAGGAAATAGCCATGTATTTTTTTCGAAGTTTGAGTGTAATTTAATTTGATTTGAATTTAATTAATTTTATACTCGATAAATATTCATTTTTTATGATAGAATAATTTTTACAATATCAGTTTTTATTGAGCACTCGCATAATAAATAAAAACAAATAGTTTACAAGTAAAATAAATTAATAAATATACTATAAAACAATTTTATAAATTCTTTCATTTAGAATAGCAAAAACGTATGGACAACTTTCTCTTAATTGCTGCTAAGAATGTAAATTTATGCAGCCTTTTATGCTGCAGTAAAAGAATAGAGCGAAATGGAATAAGGTTCTCTTTCATCCTTTCCGTTATTTATAAAAAGAAGTGCATGAAACTTCGTTAAACATTCTGCAAAGAATATTATTTAAAATATCTTAGGAATTTCCACGTCTTTTCTGTGAAGATCCCGAGGAATCTGTCTGGCAACTTAGGAAGAAAAATGATACTACTTTCAAGGTTTGCATATTTAAAAATTATGAGGAAGTATTTAATTTTTAAGAGAATCCTCGATTTTAATGATTCTGCTCACTTTAAATCTACGTTACGAAATCAGGGTCCAAATAAATTACACCCAAAATGGTACAGTAATGGAATAATGTGTTGAATCCTAGTTTTCTTTACGTTCGGAAAATTGATAAAGGCTTCGAGAATTGGAAAAATAATAAGAAATTGGTTAAAACTCTGATGGCTCATCGAGACTTTATTATTTTAACAATAAACGGTAGCGACCCGCTACAGAAAGATCGCCTAATTTATTGTCAATATAATAAACTCAGAATAGTCGTTTTATTGTTTCCACTAAATTTGAGTTTTTAGAACATACAAGCTATTAACTAAACAGTAGTTAAATATGATTTTTTTTAAAAAGCTCTTTTTTTGTCCGTGTTTACATAAAACGTAGTTTTTGAAATTTTATTGGCTCATTATGACTAAGCTTCGGTTTCATCAAACGACTTATTTATACGCACAAAAATGAGCACTTTGTCAAGAAAATGGTGGTATGAATACGGAATCTTCATGAAACAATAAAATGTGTTTTGTCTAAAAAAAATCTATTCAAGCAAACAAAATAATGTTTCTTAAATCTGGGATACACATTCTCCGAAGACAAGAAATATTTTCTTAGTTCAAGGAAATATTTAATCGTTCATGTTTGCAACGATATTTTCTCGTGTATCGAAAAAATATATTTTCAATAAATGAGTATTGTTGATATTTTTGATGTTGAGTTATCCAATATTTTTGTAGATTCTACCAATTTTTTTGGCATTCATGCAATATTTTTATTTATTTAAAAAAATTGGTCAGAATCAAGGAAATCTTTATTCTACGTGTGAATAAAATTATTGCAGTATCTTTCAAAAAATTAAGAGAAATCTATTAGTATGAGTCATTCATTAGAGGTTTCAAGTAGTATAGGTCATTTCGAGCTAGGAACAATAATATAAATATGTACAGTAGCATATATTAGTTTGAGTGAGACATAAGGGATCGTCGATTAATTGCGTTATACCTTGATGG
>NC_046662.1:32535868-32559677 GCF_010883055.1 Belonocnema kinseyi | reverse complement strand
CGAGGGTGGGGGGTTTAAATCATTTTTTACGTAAGTTTTCTTTTTATAATTATTCAAAAAAATGTGCTAATTAAAACCTTGAGATTCCGCGAATTCTTTTGAAATCCTTGAAATAACTTGAAATCTTCAAAATCCCATAATAATAACTTATATTTTTTCAAATCCATAGAAATCCCTTTAAATCTTTCAAATCTATTAAAAATTTCCCTTCAAACTCTTGAAATCCTTTAAAATCATTTGAAATATGTGAAAGCTCTCATAATCCTTTGGAGTGGTTTGAAATATGTTCATTAAATCTTTGTTTAATGACCTAACATCGTTTAAAATTCCTTGAAATCATTCAAAGTGGATCGTTTGAAGTGGAAATATATTTTATATGATGTTGATATATAAAGTAAAAAATTATAAAATATAAACTAAGATGGAGGGCGGGTGGAAGGTTACAGATATCTTAAGAATTCTTATAATAAGGGGGGAAAACGTATAGAATTAAAAAAATCATCCTTACCTAATTGATAGACGTTTTCTAAGGGGATGCTAAGTAATATAGGTCAGTACAAGGGAAAAAAATTATATCTAAACTAACGATATTTATCCTTGTTATGGTCACTAATATTATTGGAAGCGAATGATTCAATCAGCGATTTCCAACAGAATTCCTTTAAAGTATTATTAGTAATAAATTACATTTACAAATTGTTAAAATGAGGATATTTATAGGCGAATTAAAAATTTTGGGAGTTTGAAAAGAGGGCTAATATGGAACTATTTTTAGTCAATTTTGAAATTTATAGTTAATTTTACAGTTTACCTTACGACCAAAAAGATTATATAGACCTAAAGGCAATAAAAATACGTCGAATTAATATTGTAACTTCTTTAAAGATTTTTATACTTTTCCATCACTTGGATTCAAATTTATATATAAATTCTCTGTACGTCTTACTAACTAATGAATTGAACATGACGTTTCGTTTTTGTATATGAAATTTGAAACTCACTAAATTACATAGAATCTAATATGGCCTGCACAAAACTTCTCAGCTAGCAAATATGTATTTTTTTCAGAGAAAATTAGGTGACACGCACTTTTTCGATTTAACGAAAAAAAATCCACGAAGTTAAGTGAATTTGACGCCTAATTTACTCTAAAAATAACATATTTTGTCGCTCAGATAATCTGCGACTTAAAGTATAGAATCTCCTTGATTTGAAATAAATTCTACCACAGCTAATTTAAAGAAGGTCAGTTACACCAGTACCCCCCCCCCCTCCAGTTTTAATTTTCGGGTGTTCTAAAACCCACTTAATTGTGCTCCAAATGAGCTCAAATGCGCCACCGAGAAAAAAATTGGTGCCACAAAACTGTAGGAGTTATATCAGGTGTTAGGGCTATCTTGGGCAATTTCCAAGGGTTTCAAACAAAACTTATAGCGCATATGAGCGCATTTGAAAACGAATAAATCCATCTCCGCAAATTTATAATGCACATCACTGTTGAAGATTTAACACCTGCGCTACAGTCCCACCCTAAATGATATCTTTGTTAATAAGTTAGCGCAAAATTTGTTATTAGTGGCGAATTTGAGCGCATTTGAAATGATGATAGATAGCTATGATGAATTTGAAAAAATGTTATTAGTTTAGAAAAATGATGCCTAGCGCTCCCTCCCCCCATTTTTATTGCTAATAATTCGGTTATCAATGTGGTAAGGCATTTTTTATCGGTGGTGCATCTGAGCGCATTTGGGGCGCAATTCAGTAGGTTATAGAAAAACCAAAAATTAAGACTAGGGGGGGCCTATGCAATTGAGCTATTCAGAAAGATATGAAAATCAGCGAACGAGGAAAACACCTAGGCCGAAAAATTGGATATAGCCTATACATAGTTAGCTGTTCGGAGACTTACTTTATTCGAATATACTTTAGTTATGTATGTTTAATTTATTTTTCAGTTCAAGGTCAGTGTAAGGCTAAAATGTAGTATGCGACAGGTTGGGACATAAATCGGGAGATGGGAAGTACTATGAGTCAGTTTAAGTAGGAAAAAATGGTGTCAAGTAGTATAAGTCGGTCATAATATGTTTTAAGTTATATAAGTCAGTTCTAGATTGGTAAAGGTTCTGAAGTAGTATGCAACAAATTAAGACATACAATATGGAATGTCAAGTAGTATGGTTCAGTTTACTTTAAACGTCAATTGTTTCAATTAATATAAGTCAGTCATTATGGGTTGCATGCAATATAAGTCATTTCAAGGGTGCTACAAGGCTGGAAGTAGTTTACAATAGTTTAAAAAGTACATAAGGGGATGTCAAGTAGTATCGGTCAGTTTCAGTTAGACATACGTTATGTCAAGTAGTATAAGTCGGTCATAACGGGTTTCAAGCAACATAAGTTAATTTAAGGCTGGAAGTAGTATACGACACTTTAAAACATACATGAGGGGGTGCGAAGTAGTGTAGGCCAGTTCAGGTCAGACATAAATGGTTTCAAGTAACATAAGTTGGTCATAGTGTGTTTTAAGTGATAGAAGTCAATGCAGGGAGAACACAAGGCTATAAAGTAGTAGACAATATATTAAGACATAAATAAGGGGGTGTCAAGTTTTATAGGGCAGTTTAAGTCAGATAAACGTGGTTTTAAGTAGTATAAGTCGGTAATAATTGCTTGCACGTAGTACGTGTCACTTTATACCATACGCAAGGGTTTGTAAGTAGTATCATCTAGTTTAAGTCAGGCGTGCTGTGTTTGAAGTATTATTCGTCAATTAAAGTCAAACCTATTTTATTTTAAGTAGTAAAAGTGAATTTAAATAATGCAGCTCTTGAACGACTTCTTCCATGATCACATGTTTGTAGGCCATAGGAAAACCTGGAAATCAAGGAAAAGTCAGGGATTTTTAAGAAAAAAACTGGCAAAAGTAATGGAATCTTTGTAATAGCTTTTTATATAAATGTTAAAGATAATGAATTAAAAATTGAAATATAAATTTGAAATTGTTTTGTTTTTCTTATGAAAGATTTTGCGTGAAAAATTAAAAAAAAAGAAGATTCTGGTTTTGTAGCAATTCCACAGTTTTGCATGAAAAGTCATCCTTTTTGTTTGAAAATTTATCTACAGGATTGGCCATTTGAAGTGGAAGCATTTGTTTGTGAAAAACAAACATTTAACAAAAAAAAATCGTTTTGATTTTCATTCAGGTAATCATTTGTTTTAGTTCAAGGAGATTTGTTCAATTACTTTTTGAAAATGATATCGCGAAAATGGGCACCTTTTATTTATATTTATTGCGACCATTGTTCCCAGGGCGGCTGATATAGAAAAATGGCGATTTTGACTGCTGGCCACCCAGATCCACTGTATTAACATCACGTTTTATTTGTGGGGTTATTTGAAGTCGAAGGTATACGCCAAAAAGCCATGGACTCTAGCTCCATTGAAAGCCAACATTCGTCGAGGGAACAAATCTCCTTGGACTAAAATAAATGATTATGTAAATGAACAACAAAACGATTGTTAACAAAATTTTTTTTCAGGAACAAATGCTTCCACTTTAAATACTCACCCCTGCATTTGGTTCAAAATTCATTCCTTTTGTAGAAGTTTAATTCAATTTACGGAAAATTTTACTTTTCCATTTTTGGTTGAAAACTTTTTTTTTCAGTTAAAAATTCAACTATTTCTTTAAAAATGTATGCTTTTTGTTGCAAATTAATCTTTTTCGGTAGAAACTTCATTTTCTCGGCTGAGGAGTCGTCTTTTTGGTCTTTAGAAGTAAATGGTAAGAGAAAATGAAAAATTGGTATGTTCAGTCTATTTGAGTTTCAATTTTTATTTGGCCAGTTATCTCACTTTATGCAGCAATTTCATTGATATTTTTACATTTTTCCACTTAAAGGGAATCTCAATTATTAATGAAATTCACTTCACTGGGTAAATGGAATATGCAATTTTCCCTAGCTATCTGCTGGAGTCCATTAAGTTACTTACATTTTCGAGCGTTTTAGGGCTTAAGATTTAAGTTCATTGAGTTGTTTGAGTTAGGTGAATCTTCTAAGGTGTCCCAACTATTCTATTAATGTGACCCTAGAGTATACGCAGATATTATATGGAAGTGAGGGAAAGAGAGAGAGAGAGAGAGAGAGAGAGAGAGAGAGAGAGCTAAAAGACAAGGGGTGCATATACGCATCGAATTGGGGAAGGAGGGATAAGGTCGGGGTAGGGGTTGAGGGATCGCCTCCCGGGACGCCTACTGCGCATTCCTCGCAATCAGCGCACAGAGGGAATACGTCTGCGGGCTCAGTTCGATACCGGACGTTACGAGAGTCGCGTCACTTCCGGCGCGTTTTTCTCGGGTTTCTCTCGTCGTGAATTGCCGCTTAGATTCCCTAGGGTGAGAAAGAGTGGGAGGGAGAATGAAGGAGCTATCTGTCCCTCCATCTGCGCGAGAATGACACCGATCTCTCACCGTTGCGTGTGTAACCAACGTGAGGGACACTTTCAAACCTAACACGTTGCATGTCAACCGGAAAAGCCTGGTTCGTAATTTGCATAAAAGGACATGATTATTTTTCAACATTTTTCGGAGACGAAAAAATATTTTGTTTATTTGAATACATAGCAAAACATAGTTATGGATAGATTCATAAGAGAGAGTCTATTGAAATTTCCTTAGAATTTTTTTCTCATTTTGAGCAGTATTTTTTTGAAAGAATAGCTGATTTAATCAGTGAAAGTTTCCAGATTACCTATCAATTTGGATAAAATTACAAGATCTATGGGCTTTCAGTTTATAACAATTTATAAAAATTAATTTAATTTTTTATTAATTTTAATTTTTTTTTAATTATAAGTTTATGACAATTTATAAAAATTAATAAAAAATTTTCCACATAATACCTGGAGCACTAATCGAATTTTGAATCTATAATAAGCATAATTTGAAGACAATTATATGTAACAGTAGACTTTTCATCAATTTGAATAACTCCGAAAATATTATAAAGTTTTTCATCTTCTTGGGATTATTAGTATCTTTGTTACTCATTTAAATATGTTTAGGATTTTTCATTTTGGTATTCGGGAAAAGGCTCAGCTTGGACCAAAAATATCATACATGTTCAAAAGAAGCTTGTTCTCTACACATAAATTTAAAAGAAATTAAATTATTTGTTATTGAAATATGATACATGATGATTTAAAACATAACGATGTTCTTTGTAACAACACATTTTTAATTTGTATTTTTATTGCACCACTATCAGTGTTTGACTGTATCTTAAGAAAAAACTGAACATATATTTTTATAAGGCATCAAAATATTTTGAAAATGTATGTGTAAACTAGGCTATTTTCAACATTGGAATCAGTAGAGTTTCAGTGACTATTTTCCCCTAAAATAAGCCATGATTTATTCAAATTCAACCATTTAAAAAAAAATGATCAGAAGTGGTAGTAAAAACAAATTTAATTACAAAAACAATGGTGAAAATAATTTTTCTAAGTTTTAAACCTTTTTATAAAAAGATTGTTTTTTCTTTCATAAGAAAAGACTAATAATATTATTTAAATTCCTAAAATAACATAATACTTTTTTTTGCTAGAGACTTGATTATTACCTCGGCAACAACATTGAAAAGTTGAAGAAGTTTTTATTATATTGGGTCTTATTCTAAAATGTTAAAAAAACTTCAAAATAATCTCTTTGCATCTATATCTCCACATTCTTTAAATTTGTCACAATTGTTTTTCAGTGAATAGTAGTTACACTTTTCTCTTTAGAATAATCAATAAAATATAATCAGTTTCAGTGGAATTTTATGTATTAACCTGAAATTGAAGATGGAGAAAACGCTTTGAATCAAAAATATGAATAATTCGCTTTTCCATTCTATAAGGATATATTAAAATTTGCACAACTTTTAAGGTTTATTCTGTCAATTATTGTGTATATAAGCGATTTTTTTTATTTTTGACTTTGGCAGAGAGGAAAATTCATGACTATTATATAAATATATTTGAAAAATACTCAAAATTGATGTTTTTTAGTGGACAATAGGTATGCTAAGCGAAAAATCGAAATAAAATTATTAAGACTAAACTATATGATTTAAAAAACATAAATAACGTAATATCACATTAAATAAATTACTTAGAAAAATAAATTCATTTATTAAAAAACTTAACTGAAATTAATATAATTTTTTTTGGAAATTAAAGAAAATAAATAAATATTTTCTAATTTTTCATATTTTTATACGGGTTTTACAAAGAAAATAGCTCATTTTGTAAAACTTCTGGAGGAATTCAGTGTAACTTCTTAAAACCTTAGTTTCTCTTCAAATGTAGCCGGTGTCGTGAAAACTTTTTCTTCATATCACAGTAAATCGCAGGGAAATTTTTTATCTGAAGTCCAATAAAAACGTTGAAAAAAATTAACAACTTCAATTATCCGACGTTAAACAAATGTTATTTTTTTAGTTAATAGTTTTCCCTCTAATTTGTATTCCACGGATAAATTTCTGAATTCATTATTTGATTTATTTTCATCGTTACACAAAATAGTGTTGATTTAATAATTTTCAGTGAAGAAGTAGTAATCAAAATATCCTAAAAATTAAGTAAAAGTGTTTTACTAAAACTTCAGTCAGTTCTGACTGGTTTATTATTGTGCTGAATTAGCTAATTATCAGTGAAATCGATCTAATTGTCTGTTTGAATGCACTTAATTTGAATTTAGAGATTTGATCTAGTAAATCCATTCATTCATAATCAAGAATCCTAGAGTAGTTTTGATGCAATTCTCCATTATTCTCAATGCAAATAAATATTGATGTTTGTCAATGTATAGAAAGTCTGTTCATATTCAGCAGAAACTTTCTAAAGCCTACTAGCTCAATTTCGTAGTTTAGAATTATTTACTCTGAATTGCTCTAAGTTGTAAATTCAAACCTCTAAGTGCACAAAGTTCTGATTTTATTGTTAAAACTCAAGCTAATCCCGAAATAGTGGCAAATTAATTATAAATGGAATAGTAGCAATTTATGATTACCTGTTGCCTTCATAGTCATCATACAGTGTCACCTATTATTCTTTGGTCACCTATTTAAAAACTTGTAACCCATTTCACCTTTTTCCAAATTTACCAGCTTTTTCCAATAAAAAACTTAAATTTTATTCATGATTCTCAATTAACAATGCCTTAGAATTAACTTCTGTTAGCTGAAATGAGCCACAGTGAATTTATTTTCTAGTCGTCAATTTTTGTAATTCCTATGGTTTTAATAAAAGAATTTATTTAATCAGAAATCTAAATGGGATTTGAATTATTTGATTTTAAGGACTTGAATTTGATCATTTTTATTGGTTAAATATCGCATTTTTAGTTGTTAAATTGTGGACGTAGAATATTTGAAAATATATACTATTTAGAATTTTTATTTTTAAGTTTAAAAGGTTGTCGCTTTTTGACTATTTTTCTGTTCAGAAGATGATCCAAATTGAAAGTATTTCCAATTCAATATTTTTAGTTTGAAGTATATATAAAATTGATAGGTTATACAATTCAAACTTATCAAAGATATATATTTTAGAAATAAATGCCTTAACAGCTTGAAAATTAGACCATTTCAAGACTATAGGGTTTGGAATTGAACATTTGAGATTTAAACCCCCCTTAGATTTATCACATTTTTGAAAATTTCATCATTTGAAATTCAAGTAAAAGAAGTGGAGAGTTTCAAATTGAAAAGCCTAATAATTGAGTAATTTTTCGTCTTGAGCCTCTAATATTTTAAAAGAAATAGAATTTTCAAGATTTCAAAATTAAACCCTTTGAGATTCTGCCAATTTATTTCAAATTAAACGGCTTGATAATTGTTAAATAATTTCAGATTGAAACATTGAAAATTGCTTGTCATTAAACTGAAATCGTTTAAAGTTGCAGAAGAAGAAATTAAAACCTTTTAATACTTTAATCAGTATTATTTCAAAAAGATGAAGATATAAAAGTTCCAGATTAAACTCGTTAATATTCCATAATTTTAAATTAGTAGCATTTGAAATTAAGGAAATGTGAATTTAAACGTTATTGTACAATATTTTGAATTGTTTGTTAAGGTTGTTGACTAGGTAAATGTCATAAATAATCTTGATGGTAATTCTTTTTTGTTTACTGGTCTAGATTAAATAGTTTTTGAATATTTATTATTTTTATTGTGGAAAAATGCTCTACCTCTCTTTCTTGCCCCCCTTCTCTCTCTCTCGCTCCGTGGCTTAATATGTAAGAGCATCATACAACAATTTTACAATATTAAATTAACAATTTCAAATATAAAAAGTTTCATTTCAAAGGATTTTATTATTAAAATTTTTTAAATGTTTTACATTAAGGCCGTGTGATGAGTGGATCACGTGACCAGATTCTTACCTTACCGCCACTTTTTTTATTTCCCAATTTATATTCACACGAAACGCCACATCGAGTTGAAAATTTAGAACACCAAACAAGAAGCACAAAGAATGGTGGGGCTGGTCCTAAATTTGTATAATTACGAAAAAAGTTTTTGTTGTAAATAATTTTTTTTTGCTTTTTTATAATTATTCAAGTTTAGGACCAGACCCACCTTTTTTACTGCCACTTATTTATTATCCCAAATTTTCAACTCGATGTGGCGCTTCGTGTGAAAATAAGTTGAGAAATAAGACAGGTAGTGGTAAGGTAGGAATCTGGTCACGTGACCCATTCGTCATATGGCCTTAAGAACGGTCTCGTTTCAAATTTGAGTGCGTCTAATAGTCCCGAAAAATTAGAGAGTTGGAAAAGTAGATGGATGAGTCATGAAAATTCGGGATGGCTAGCTCAGCCTATGAAAAGATTTGACTATTCATCCTGATTTTCGGGATGACCAAACATTTCGTTAAATAATTAAATTGAGAGCATAACAAAAATTAATTAGTTTCTGATTAAAAATTTATAAATGGGTGTACAATTTAGAATTGAAAACACATTTAGAAGTTGATTTTTTTTCTATTTAAGGACCTCGAAATAAAAATGGTTCAATTTTGATAGCCTCTAATCTTGAATTATACGTACAGTTTTCAACATTTTTATGTCGAGAGTTTTTAATAAAATTTTTTTTATTTTAAACTTTTAAAAATTCTAGAGCAGAATTTCATTTTTTCGCATTATATTTGTAAATTTATATATTCTTATTGAAATAGATACTTCAAATAATAAATTTATTTTCGAGAGCGTGCATTTTAAAATATAAATTACACATAATCTTTTTCTAAAGTAGGAAAATGAATTTGAGAGATATTCTTTAATAATAGTAACTCGTCCTTAAAGAACATGAAGTTTTCCACTGATTAAACATAAAAAAACCAAAAATTTTCAAAAAAGATAAGAATTTTCAATTTAAAAGGATTAATTTTCAAATATATAGCTAAATTTTTAAACAGATATTTAAAGTTTTCAACCAAGAAGATTAATTTGCCTCCGAAAGACGAATATTTAAGAAAATATATCAATTTCCTCGTTTGATACATGAATTTTTCCTGTTAAATATTTATTACTTCCAGTTTAAACGTCAACTGCTTTAAAATAAAGATCAAACTTTAAACATATAATGACCAATTTTGAACGAGAAAGTTAATTTTCAATCAAGAAAAATGAATTTTAAAGGAAATAGGTGAATGTTCAAACTAAAGATACAATTCTTCAGTTAAAAATGGAAGCTTTAAATTTTAAGTTAAAAAAACTATTTAAAAAAATAATGTTGATTGAATTTCGTTCAAACAAAAAAGACGAATTTTTAACAAAATAGTTAAATCCTCTACCAAGAAGATTAATTTTCTACCAAATAGTTTAATTTTTAAATTATGAAGAATACGTTTTCAACCAAAAATAGAATAGTTAAATTCTCAGATAAAATACTTATTTTTATACCAAACCAAAACGAATCTTTATCAAAGAATTTAAATTTTCAACCAAAGATCTTAATATTAACATAAAATAATTTTTAACACAGCTGTTGAATTTTGAAGTAAGAAGGAAGAATTATTTACAAAAGAGTTGAATTTTCAACCTTAAAATATGATTGATCAAAAATAAAGATAATTTTTTAATAAATAGTTGCATTTAAATTAAATGATTTAACTATTAACCAAATTGTTAAATTTTCAAGCCAAAGAGACAAATATTGTACGAAAAAGTTGAATGTTGAATTAAAGTGAATTTTCAACAAAAGATTTTATCTTTTAAACAAGTAGTTAACTTTTTAAACAAAAACATTAATGTTCAACCAATAAGTTTAAGTTTCTACCAAAAAAGAAGGCATTTTAATAAAATACATTAATTTTCAATTCCGTAGTTAAATTTTTAGATAAAAGAGATACATTTTTCAACCAGAAAAGCAATTTAACAAAATAGTTGGGTTCTAATAATTCAGTTAGCATTTAAGCGAAAAAAACGAGAAAAAGAGGAAGTTTCCTTTTAAAAAGGGGAAAAAAGGAAATTTTAAAAGAAGGGAAAATAAGGATAACAGGGAAAAGAGCGTAAAGTTTGAATTATAAAAGTGATTTTTAAATTAAGTTATTATTTCCGACGGCATGGGCTACGGGGTGAATCTTTACTGAGGAAGAGTCCCGATGGCGAGTTATGTATTCGTTGCTTTTAGCTAATTTCGAAAAGGTGGTTTGACGCTTAGTATTATGTGCATTCGATAGCTAGGTTCAAATGTCTGCCTTCAAAATCGAATGTCGAGAAACCGGCTGAAATCGTAAGGCGGTTTTCTGCAGTTTTCCTCTCACCTGGTAAAATGTCCAGGCAAATGAGAGTACTTCTAATAAAGTCGGAGAGAGTCGCGGGTTATCATTGATAGTGATTAAATTCATAAAGTGATTTTAAGCCCACTTTAGTGAAAAAAATGTTGCCCATGCCCATACTTAGTGAAAAGGAGTCGTCTGGCCCAAAAGTCCACATCTTCCCTGTTTATAGTTATTAAGCTTAATTTATTACTCCTAATATAATATTATTCAAAACGAAAAAACATCATATACATGATAAAAATGACACTTGTTATATAATTTATTATAATTTATTTGTTTTTGTTTGTTATAGGTAAGCTTTAATCTATTAAATCTAATCATCTCTCTTTCGTCACAAGTAAGTAAAACCAAAAATATAATAGTAGACTGTTTAGCAAAAATTAACTTCTAACAAAAATTAGTAAAATTTTCTTATCGGGTTCAACACTTACGCATCTAAGCGAAAAACGAGAAACAGAAGGAAAAGGGGAAAGAGTGTGGAGTTCGAAATATGAAAGTGCCTTTCAGATTTATTGAATTATTATTAAACAGTAGCGTTCCTGGACCATCTTTTGCAAAAAATTCAAACTTAGTTCAAATTTAGCACAAGGATACGTACTAAACGTTTTCTAAGTTTGTTAAGTTACTTCGACAGCCCTCTCCTTCCCTCCCTGGCACAAATCGTGGTTTTTGGCGCAACCCCAAACCCCTCAAATTGGTAACCTAGTTTATGGACGGTCTCTAACTCTATCGAATAAAATCTTCCTTACATATAACATATAATAATTTATAAAAAATGGTGTAAAATCTTTTTACGACATGAGGCCTTGCATTAATTTCGTTTTCTTTTATTCTGTATATGACGGAAATTTTATACAAATATTATTAGTATATTTCTATAGGACATTTATTAAGCTAATAAACAATAATCCTGCATTTCATGAAAGCTGATGCAAAAGATTACTAAAATAGGATCGCAAGTATTTTCCAAAATAAAATAACATCTGCAGATTTAATTTTCACGTCAAGGATTTTCTGGAAGGTGAATTTAAATGTTCAAATAAATGGAACTACATTTTTTAATTTCCATTTTAAGCGTATCATATAAATTTTCATACATAACACCATTTAAATATAACAAAGGATTTCAAAAAGTGAAATGCAGAATTTATATCAAAGGGGTTTAATTAGGAGAATTGCATTTTGATAAAGTGGTATAGCAATGTGAATCCATTATATTTGTTTTACTTTTTCAGAGTAATCACAGGGGGAAATTAAATATTACAACGTAAAAGCTTAATGAAATAAAATTAAACAAATATAAAATAATCTTAATTAAACTTAGTGTAATTATGAAGTAGCAAATGAGTAAGGAAAGATTTCATGAAAACAATTGAATTAAACAAATTCATTTGAAGACTTTATGCCGACGCGTACAATAAATTTATTTTCCTGAAATCCTTTTTCGCTAAAGTGTTACTATTCATATAAGCTTTAGTTGAGCGTAAAGCTATAAATTTAAAATTATTCGGTTTTGTGTAACGAGACTTTAATGTGAAAAGAACATGCTCGAATTCTTAATGAAAAACTCGAATCAAAACAAAAAATAAAATTATCCTATCTAAAAAAGCGGTGTAACGATATTTCTGAAAAATCTCGCAATCTTTGTTGTTAAAAATCTGATTGGCTTTTTCAGCTTAATTTTTTAAATTGATTTCACAAATTAAAAATTTTACAGATTTCTTATGTAAGCGCGTTCCGCAGGTAATTAGTATTTTTATAAGAAATAATTTTGACATAAAATCATACAGCTTCGAAGAATACTTAAAATATCTAAAAATTGTAAGCTATCTTATTTTTTTTTACTGAAAATTAGCATTTTTAATCATAAACCATAATTAAAATTCCTAATCTTCAACAATTTTCGTTTATGTTAGCATTATCTACTGGCAGTGGATATTTTTAATCTAGTGATTATTATATTTAACAAGAGTCATTATATTTTAAAGTTTCATAATTTTTAAACAATTTTATAGTTTACGCTAGCATTCTACACAAAAATTAGTATTTTTGAACAGAAATCATTACAGTTCGAACAAGATATTTCATTTTTGAAAAAAGTTCAACAAGTTTCAAGATTCATAACTACTCAACAGTTTTAGGTAAATAGCATTTTAAACGGGAAATCGGTTATTTTAATAGTATACATTAATTATGAATTAAGGATATCAATTTTCATCAAATTTTGAAAAATGTTGCCGTTCCTTGTCTGTTTGGTTTTTAAATTCATCCCTCTTAGCAGAAAATTAATCCTTTTAGGTCAAAAATGCACCTGTTCGGTTCAATTATTTCGTTGAAAATGGTCTTCTTTGGTGGAATTAAACTATTTTTTATATAAAATTGAAATCTGTCTTTGTTGAAATATCTAGTATTATATGTTTTGTTGAAAATTCATCTTTTTGGTAAAAAATCGTATTTATTCTTGAAATATCGATTTTTTTGTTATAAATTACTTTTGTTATAGAAAATGTATCTAATCCATTTTTGTTAGTTAAAATGCAACTCAAACGTTAAAAATTCATTTTTTAATTTAAGATTCATCATTTTAGTTTGAAATTGGTCTCTTTGGTTGAGAATTAATCTTCTTGTTATAAATTCAATCCTTTTTGGTGAAAATTTTAACTGCTCGGTTGAAAATCAACATTTTTTTCTTGATGACTCAATAATTTTGTTGCATATTTTGGATCAATGATCCAAAATATTGTGCTTGATTCTCTTTAATATTACTTTAGATATCATACACTATGAAATAAATTAATTTTATAATAATGATAATTATTCTATTTTTTAATTAAACATGCCGTGAACACAAAAAAGTTAATTGCGCGCGAAGCGCACCTGTTACTTTTCTGGGTATATCAAAACAATACTAGTTTTATGCTAACGTTTTAGAAAGAAATTATGTAAAATTCTGGTCTAATATAAATGTTTCACATATTTTCATCAACTTCAACAAAACTAATCCTTCTTTCACAAGAGAAAGTTTCGTAATTCTCTCAAAATGAGTTTTTTTCTCTTATGATTTATTTTCTGCGACCCTCAACTTTTTCTAAGATTCTCTTAAAATAAAAAGTGAATCAAAGGCCATACACAGCTGGGAGACACGCAGTTTGATTGATTGGACTTTATTACATGCCGAAGAGTTTCACAAGGTTGTGTCAAATTGAAACTTTATGAAAAAATACAGGAAGCAACATGAAAAAATAAAATGACTTCTTATATCATTTCCAATTGTTTACATGTTGATAAATTCGGGATTCTAATTTATTTTTAATAGTGAGCTTTTATATAACTTTTTATAAATTATCTTTTTCTAAATGAACCTAATTCGGTTGAGAAATATTATTCAACTACCCAAGAAAGACGTGCGCTATTCGCGCGATTATTAATTAGTTTCATATGTTAATTATCGTGCTGTATAAATAAAAATGGCTAAGTAAATCAAAAATACGTATTTTTAATTAATTACGCTCTGTCCTTGTAATTTCTAATACTTAAAATATGGCAGTAAAGCAGAAAATGACATTGAAATATTCTAAAATACCTTAAAATAATTTCAAATATTTTGAAAAACTTTTAATATTTTTTAAATGCATTATAATCAATTGCAAAATTTTTACATGCCGCGAAATCTCATAAATTTGTTTGAAATTGCTTGAAATCGCTTACAATCATTTAAAGTACCTTATAATGTTATAATGCTTGAAATCGTTAGAGTCTCATTTAAATCTTTTTAAACATTTGGCAATTTCTATAGATTCTCCGATATTCCCTAAAATGTTTAGAATTCACTTGAAATACTGGGATGGCCATTGAAATCTTTAGAAATAACTTGAAATCTTGAGAAATCTCTCAAAATATTTTTAAGCACTTCGACAATGTTTAAAATCTTTTAAAATACTTTGAGGTATCTAGAAATATCTTGAAATTTCTTACATTTTTTTAAAACCCCTTGAAGCCTTTGGAATCCTTTGGAATATTTTGAGCCGCATTGCACACTATCAAAAAAGTCTCTAGAAGTTTTGTATTATTTCTTCATATTTTTTGAACCGAATAAAAAACTTTCAGAAAATCTATCTGCATCCATTAACGTCTTCTAAGATTAATCTTAATTAATCTTCTAAAATTAAATCCTTTGAATTCTCTTAAAATATGTAAAAATAACTTGAAATCTCGTGAAATTACTTGAAATATTTTGAAATAATTCGACAATACTTAAAATATTTTAAAATACTTTAGGCTCGTTTTTTTAGACTAAGTTTTATTCTTGTATTAAAGTTGATAATTTAATATCTGTACTTGCAAAATTATTGAAATATTTTGCCAACATTACGGTCATAAATTAACATTTTTATAAAAATTGAAAGTCAAGAGCGGATTTCATTAAAAAATTTTCAATGTAATAAATAGAGCAATTTAAAGTTGTTTGAAAGCGAATCAGGGTTTTCAGGAGAAATGAATACGAGTTTTTTTAGGGAAAACCTGACAGAGTCAAGAAATTTTCGATAAACATCTGTTGCAGTCAGTTTTATTGATTTATTAAGAATGTCAAGTTTTTGTTAAAAAGTCATCTTTTTTCGGTTAAAAACTCAAGTGTTTTTTTGTTGTTGAAAATTCATCTGTTAAGTTAATCTGTTTTAGTTTAAAATTGAACTATTTTGTGGAAAGTTCGCCTAGCTTGGCTTCATTGATCTTTCTTTCGCGTAAAATTTGAATTTTTTTGTTTCAAAATTAATTTTTTAACTGGAAATTAAATTATTATTTTTAGTGGAAAATTTATCTTCTTCAGTGGGATATGCAACAATTTGGAAGAGATTCCTGTATTTTGTTGACAGTTTGTCTTGTGTGGTACAATATTTATCTTCTTGTTAATTAATTCATTTTTTTGGTCGAAAGTGTATTTCTTGTTTTAAAATTTAACTATTAGGTCTAAAGTTTCTTTAAAAATTCAAATATTTGGTTAATAATTCATGTATTTTTATAGAAATTTTTATTGAAAGTTGATTTTAATCTTCTGGATTGAGAAATCATCTGTTTAATTGAAAATTGAAGTACTTCGTTAAAATTTGATTTTATGGTTGAAAATTAATTTTTTTATTGAAGATTTAACTACTATAAGTTGAAAATTTATCTGTTTTAGGTTAAAATTTCACCATTTTGTTGAAAATTTATCTTTTTTTGGTAGAGAAGTAATATCATTCGTTGAAACTTACTCTTTTTAGTTAAAAGTTTTTGTTGTTAAAATTCAACTATTTGGTTGAAAATACTTTTTTTCTAATGAAAATTAATTTTTCGAATTTGGAATTAAACTATTCCACTTTTAATTGACAATTGATATTTTTTAGTTAAAAATTAATTTATTTTGTTAAAAGTTTCAGTTTTCTTGTAAATAATTAATTTTTCGGGTTTAAAATTAAAAATAAACTTAAAATCTAACTTTCTAATTTTTGGTTAAAAACGAATGTCTTTGATTAAAAATTTAACGGATCTTCACGTTCTGATACCCCTGAATCCAAAAATCAAGTTTTTACGTTGGCGTGTGTCTATACGTCCGGCCGTCCGTCCGTAATCACGATAACCCTCGAAAAAAAGAACGGATCCAAACGATCTTTGGCACACTTTTTTCAAGTCCTAGAAGAAAGAACGAGTTCGTTAACCAGCCATTTTGAATAAATATTGAAAAATTTAGAGCCTATTCAAAATTTTTTGAACCATTTTTTTTATAATAAAAAATTGTATGTACGGCTATTCATAGTACTCAAGGGGACAAAGAATGTGTTATAATTACTTTTCTTAATAAAAGAACATTTTCAAAATTATAGCATTTATAATATTTAAAAAATCAATCTGAAATCATAATTTTAAGTCAAATATATATATATATATATATATATCCTAGCTGTTTGATATGTTCTTTGAAAAGAATGAAAAAGTGTTAATGATCAGGTTTATATTTTTGATTATGTTCATGTAACGTTTGATTCCCATATTCGAGAAGATTCGGAAAAGTATTTTGTATTTATTTTTAAAAATGTGTCAGGGAGGGGCGGTCGAAACAACGTGATGTGATATTATAAGTTGGGGTCTCGTTAATTCGTGATGGCGTGTGAGAAGGGGTGCAGGGGGGATGAAATAAAATGTGTCTTCATATGCGGACGCCTTGCACAAAAAAAATTTAAAATAAAAAAATTCAAATTTTATAGTCAAACTATGCAATATAAGAAAGAATATTAATAAACAAAAATGTGGATCCCAAAATAGATCTAAAAATTGGTTAATAATCGCTTTTTCATAGCATATGTGGTTTTTGTTTTATTCGTGAAAAATAAAATTGAAAAATAAATAAATTTGTAAAAAAACGACATAAGTTACAAAAAAAATGATTAGACAAAAATTGTTTACCCGAAAAAGAGTTTAAAATTTCTTATGGATCAATTTTTTATAGGATACGTAGCTTTGGTTTTTATTATAAAAATGACATTAAAAATAAAAATAAAGAATTTGTGGAATAACGAAAAAAAAGGAACGAAGATAAATTGATAAAAAAGTTGTTCACCCAAAAAAGAGATACAAATTTGTAATAATTCATTATATTCTCATCAAACTAAAGACATAAATACGGCGTGTTGAAAAGCGGATTTGAAATATGGTCAGAATTAGACAGTGAATCACATGGTAAACAAGGAGTAGGTCTGATTTTGGATGAAAGAGCAAAGCAGCATCTCGGAGACCATGGCTTCGTATCTCCCAGACTGCTGTGGGCTAGAATGAAAGTAGGAATCAGAAGACTATTTATCATAGCATGCTACGCGCCAGTTGATAGTGATCCCAGAGAAGTGAAAGACGCCTTCTCGGACACTTTAAATGACACAATAAATATTTGTGAACATGGGGCAAGAATAATTCTACTAGGAGATATGGACGAATGGATGGGAATCCAAAATCAGGATAAAGAAAGAGTACTAGGTAATTTTGGGGATCCAAGAACAAACTATAACGGAGATAAATTAGTTGGTCTATGCTTAGAAAGGTGTCTGTTTATTACAAATACTTGGTTTAGGCATAAAATGATCCACATATACACCTGGTCTAAAGGAAATAGCCGCAGTATAATTGACTTTGTTGTTGCGGATGAAAGACTAAGAGAGTTAGTCAAAGATACAAGAGTCATGAGAGGTCCTGAATGCCATACGGATCAGTACCTTCTGATCTAAAAATTAACTTAAGTCGGGGATGGAGAAAAAAGAGAACCAAGAAAACAAAACAAACGCGATTCAAAATTGAGAACCTACAGAAACCGGATGTGCGAATAGATTTCCAAAATAAGATAACCGAAAGCATAGATAGGGCAACATGGGAGGACCGTATAAAAAACAAAGATATAGAGGGCGCCTGGATAAAGTTACGGGATATGCTTGTTAGATGTACGATCGAAGTGTGTGGTAACACAGTTGTAAGAAGAATGTCTGGTGATGCGTGGTGGAATGATGAAATTCAGGCTGCCCAAAAAGCAAATAGAGAAGCGTGCAGGAGAACTTTGAACATAGCAGGTCTTAGCAATGAGGAAACAAATAGACGTAGAAATTATTATAGATACGAAGACAGGATACTCAAGCGATTAGTTAAGGAACGTAAAGATACAATGGAAGCAGAAGAAGAGATGAAAATACAAAATGACTTTGAAGGAAGCAAGAAACTGCTTTGTAAAAAAATGAAAGGAAACAAAAGTACAGAATTTGTCAATATGAGAAATATTAGGGGGGGAGGGGTGGAATGGTATATAATGCAGACGGAATACTAGAAGCTTTTAGAGACTATTTCAGGAGACAATTCGGAGATGAAGCTATAGGACACCACAACTGCGATGTTGAACACGGTGCGATAGAAAACTCAATTGAGAAAGTATGTGTCACTGAGGTTAGGGATATAATTAGGAACTTGAAAAACGGTAAGGCTGCCGGGGTAGATGGTGTTAATATTGAAATACTTAAACTCGGTGGCGAGCGCATAGCACATAGACTGTGCGAATTTATAAATTTATGTTTCGAGATGGGAGACGTCCCAGACGATTGGAAAAAAACGATTATCGTACCAATATACAACATAAAGGGAGATAAAAGCGACTGCAATAATCACAGAGGGATTAGCTTATTAGTACCGTAAGTAAAATATACTTAAAAATACTTATTCGTCGGGTAATGGCAATAACAGAAGCAAAGATTTGGGAAGTCCAAAGTGGGTTTATGCCAGGAAGGTCATGTACGGATCAAATGTTTAGCTTAAGGCAAATAAGAGAAAAAAGTTCGAGAGTAGGAAAAAAAGATTTCTGTGCATTTGTTGATCTAGAAAAAGCTTTTGACAAGGTAGATAGAAGTAAACTTTGGGAAATTCTGAAAGAGTATGGAGTCAATGGATGGATCCTACAAGCTATAAAAGCAATATATACGGGTAGCAAAGCGAGTGTAAGGGTGAATGGGAAAGTGAGTTACTGTTTCGATTTTATTCAAGGAGTTAGACCAGGATGCGTTATGTCTTCATGGTTATTTATATTATTTATGGACAAGTGTTTAAGTATAGCTCTTTTTGACGAAGAGAATGTGGATCTCGAAACAGTAAGGGTACGTGTGTTAGCGTTCGCAGATGATAAGGTTGTTATGGCAGAGTCAATCGAAGACTTACAAAGACTGTTGAATAAACTAGATGCAAGCATGAAGAGCATGGGCCTCAAAATTAACGCAGATAAAACAAAAACTATGTTGTTCGTAGGAAAGAGTGAGAAAACACTATGCAATATTTTATTAAATGATGACAGAATTGAACAAGTTGATAAGTTCGTATACCTTGGTAGCTTATTTACTAGGGCGGGAAGATAGATGAGGAATTAGATAGAAGCATAAACGAAGGTAAGAAGGCTCTTAGTAGGGCAGGTCCCCTTATCAGAAGTAAAAATATATCAAATAAAGCTAAAATGGCAATACATAATTCTATATTTTTACCGACTGTACTATACGGTAGCGAGGCATGGACTTATCAAGCAAAAAATAAAAGTAAAATTAACGCAATTGACATGAGATTCATGCGCATAATATACGGGAAAACTCTGATGAACAAAGTAAGTAACGAGATAATTCTAAAAGAATGTGGTGCAGAAGAGACGCTAGTAGACACATGGGAAAGAAATCGGTTGAGATGGTTCGGGCAAATTGAGAGAATGCCAAATGAACGACTAACAAAATAAGTGTATCAAGGTAAAGTAAATGGCAGCGTGCCCAGAGGTAGACCGCGGAAAGAATCGTTAGAATGTGTGAATGAGACCCTAGTTAGAAGAGACATAAGAAGTCACAGAAACACGAGAGCCTGCATGAGAAAGTGCATGGACATAAAAGAAGCTAGAGAAGTATGCCAGGACAGAAAAGTATGGCTTCAAATAGTTAATAAAAAGAGTGTCAGTAGAGTGAATGACGCCTGAAACAAAAGACCTTGGCCACTAATAGACCCAAGTGGGGAACCTTACATAACGACTTTGTGATGATCGTCACTTGGAGTGATTGCTAGAGAGATTGGTTAGAAACCTGGGTCGGAGCAGTGTTGTGGAACGAACGTGTTATTTACATAAATAAAACGAGAATTCTGGATCAATCTGAAAATTCTTTATCCCTTCCACACATTACTCCTTTCCCCACCGAGTGAGTCACGTCTACCCCGAAAGGGAAATGGCTTAATGGTGTATATATATTTATAATTTAAAAAGTATTAGAATTATCTGAAATTTTACACCACAACATTAAAATTTTGAACCAAACGACGCAAAATACGAAAAAAAATCTAAAAGAAAAATTATAGCTTTTGAAAATCCTACAAAATGTCTTTTAACCATTTTCCAATAGGACTCGTAATTATATTTTTATTTGTCGTAAGTAATATGCAGAAAATAGAAAATTCCAGTGTTACACCAAAAAATGCGAGATATGACCCATTATCGAGCGCGAAGCACGTTATCCAACAAATGCGCGCCCTAGGAGCGCTCAAACTTGCGTATATAACAAATTACTGATGATTTTCTTAAATTTTAAAAGTGTAAGGAGTTAAAGTGTCCTGAAGCATAAAGATTTGAGCGTAAAATTTCAGAAATGCGTGGTATTGGCTTAAAATAATTGATTAATCTAACTAATGTCTCTGTAGAAGATTATGTTACAGCTTGATTTAGAAGGGCGTCAAAATCCATATTTGTTCCTGGTTTTTTTTAGAGATTACTTCTTTATGCCTGTTCTTTTCACGAGGTGTTAAAGGCATGTAATACTTAGAAAATTATCGATTTTACTAGTGTTAGGTTTCCTCGGTTTTTTTCCTACAATAATAAATATTTTGTCTTAAAATTTTTAGAAATAATAGCAAACATGCTAACGGGCGTTCCTAAACTCTTTGTTTGTTGGTTAATTAACAAAAATTTTATTTTGATAAATTCGATTAATGTGTGATGCTTACGAAATTGTATCGTTTTTATCAGTGTTAGATTCCCTCGGGGTTTTCTCTACAATAGTCAAGAGTTTGTCTTCAAAATCCTGGGAATGATAGCGAACATGCTAACGGACGTCCCCCAACTCTTCGTTTGTGGAATAATAAAAAAAAATTAATTTTGATAAATTTCATTGATGTGTGTGTATTTTAAGGTTATGTATGTAATAATTATCCCCAGCTTTACTTCCAAACTAACCAATATTTTTGGCCGAAAACTTGGGACAAGCAACAAAACATATTAACTAATGTCCCGGCACTAACCTTGTTTGTAGATAATTAAAAAAGCTTATTTCATAAATAATTTCTAAGTGGCTATACTATTGTGTGTATGATGCAGCGAGAGCTTTGGCCGTTGCGAACCGTAAAACAAAACCAACGGCTGATCATAAGACCAAAAGACGAATGCATCAACTTGGCATAAAGATAGGCTGGGCAAGACAGTACGCGTCCCGCATTCAATGTGTGATTGACTACATCAAATCTGGCAGGAATTTTACCGCCAAGGCTCGAAAGTTCGCGCGCGAACTCCGGACCCGTTATCACACACTTAACAAGTCAAAGCTGCTGACCATCAGGCAGCATATTGTTGAGAGAATACGGATACTATCTGACGCTAAGAGAAGTCTTGAGCGGAGGGAGAGGTGGGTCAGAGAAAATCAACACTTTCTCTCTGACCCATCTCGAATCTTATAAGACCCTCCAGTTACTGTCGAACACCCACCCAAACCAGAGGAGGTCGAAGTATTTTGGAGATAAGTCTACGAAGTTCAGCATAGACTGGACGAAGACTCAGAAAATATAAATAGCTTCAAGGAGTTATGTGTTGCCCTCATAACACCTGATAAAGAATGCCTACCCATCACTACCGAGGATGTGGAAAAAGTATTAAGAGGGATGAAGAAATATTCCGCACCGGGACCAGATTGTATCAAAACCTTCTGGTAGAAGAAGTTTTCTTCAACCCATCAGCATTTGGCCCGTATTTTCACCTCATATTTGAAGTCGGAAGAGCCGATTCCAGAGTGGTTGGTGGAAGGGCGCACAATACTCCTGCCGAAAATAGGCAACTTAGCTGACCCGAAGAACTACAGGCCAATAACTTGTCTGAACACGCTTTATAAGATATTCACAGCTATCCTAAATGATTGGATTGTTCGGGCAATTGAACCTGTGTAGCAAGAAATGTATGAAAAACGAGGCTCAAAGAAAGGCGTAGCCGGATTGTGGGAGAACCTGCTCATCGATAGATGTGTCTGCAAAGATGCAGCATTCTACCAGCGTGACCTATCGATGGCCTGGATTGATTATCGGAAAGCTTTCGATTCTACATACCATAGACTTATCATCTGTCTTTTGGAAATCTTAAAGGTTCATCCGCAAATAGTTGGGTGCATAGAGAGATTGATGCCGCTTTGGAAAACCAGATTTACTATCTCATCTGGCAAAAATCGTGTGACAACTAACAAGGTCACGTTTCAGAGAGTTGTCTTTCAGGGCGACACCATGAGCCCACTCCTCTTTTACGTTACATTATTGCCACTATCTCCAGCACTGCGCCATTCCGACGGGTACTTGTGCGGCAAACCTGCAGATCGAAAGTACAAGGTCACTCATGTATTTTACATGGGCGATCTTAAGATCTATGCTAAAAACAGAGAGCAACTGCATCTAGCTCTGGGGATTGTCGAACGATATACTAAGGAAATTGGAATGGAATTTGGGTTAGACAAATACGTCAAGGTTTATTTGAAGCGAGGAAAACTTAATGGCATCTCTGAAGATCCTGAGCTCGTTGATAGAAGCGCTATACGACACCTTTGCGCTGGAGAGACTTATGCATACCTAGGCGTGCCACAGAGCCGCATTCAGGATGTGACATCTATAAAGGATACTCTCCGAAGCAGATACAAACGTCTCATCCGACAGATTTGTTCTTCCAAACTGTCGGCGAGGAACAAAGTATCTACAACGAACAATGCGGCACTAAGAGTACTTTATTACCATTTCTGTCACTCCTACGGCATTCACCTTAATATCGCTCCTCTAAATGCTCCTAGGGAAATTGAGTCAATTGTCGAGAATGGGTAGTGCCGCATATACTGGAACTTTATATTCTCGACAATTGTTTCTGTTGCTCACTCGAGGCCTGACATGGTTCTTCTTGACTTCGAGAAGCGAACCATGTTCGTTATCGAATTTTCGGCACCAACTGATAAAAACATCACAGCTAAGTAGAATGAAAAGAAAGAGAGGTATCGAGACCTTATAAGGGAGTTGCAACGATTGTACCCGGAATATTCTGTTAAACTGATCGTTTTTATCATCGGCGCTCTTGGAGGTGCCAAGCTTTCACTTGCTAATAGCCTAAAAGCATCCCTGCGTGTCAACAATATGCTAGAACACTTGCGGGAAAAATGCA
>NC_046662.1:32510390-32535768 GCF_010883055.1 Belonocnema kinseyi | reverse complement strand
TTTCTATATAAAATTTCTATATAAAAAAATTTCCAAATTTCTATATATTCATATATATTATATATTTTCGAGAAATTTCAAAACATTTTGTGGAAGCTTAGAAGATTTAAATATTTTTAAACATATCCGCGGATTTTAAGGAACTTCAAAGACTTCTATGGATCTGAACGGTTTTCAAGTGAAATTTAATGAATAAGGTTAAAGGTATATCTAGAGAATTTTGGAAAAAATGAACATTTGTTAAATTTCATAAGATTCTTAACAATACCAAAGATTTAAAGGGATTTTAAAGTGCTTTGAAGAATTTCATAAGATTTCAATAAGTTTATTAAGTCTTAAAGGATTTCAAGGAATTTAATAGATTTCTAGATACTATAATGTTTCTCTGAAGAATTTTAATAAATAATTTGAATTCAATTTATATTCAAGCGATTATTAAGGGATTATATTCTATGGATTTTAAAAATTCAGTGATAGAAGATTAGAATTGATAAGACCTCCAATTATTAAAATATTTCGGGGGATTTTACAAAATTAAACAGATTTCAACAAATTTGAACAGACTTCGAAGATTTTAATCAATTACTTTTTTTAAAGATATCCCATGGTTTCAGAAGATTCCTCAAGGTTTTCATATGAATTACATTTAAATTTTATTGCTGCAAATTTTTATTGTTTTTTGCAATTTAGTAGATGTAGGTTATAGCTCAAAAGAAGTTTCTTGTTTTTTTTTGTTTAAATTAAAATTAAGAATGTTCTACAAAAAAGATAGCTGTTTCTTTTAGAACGTTCTTTTCATGGTTCGATAGAACTTAATAATAGCTCGAAGGCACTTTTTCGTTGAAAAAAATTCATTTTAATAAATTAGAGTGCGTGTTGATAATTTTTGAGGTTAAGAAGTACAAATTAAATAATAATGAAAAATATGAGTAAATTTAAGAGTCCCGCAACGCGACGGAAATCCTTTGCCGTTTCCGCTCTTCGTTAACGATATTCATAGAACCTACGGAAGTAGGTAAGATACGAGAATCATCTTGGAACATGATCTTTGGAATAAAAGTGAGCAGTTTTAGTTCGAGGCGTATTTAAATTCTCAGCGAGAGCTTTAGCGTCGTAGAGGGAGGTCGTTCAATTCAACGATAATATCATCATTTCAATTTTTCATACTTTTTTTCATCCTCCCCTGCATAACAGCAAGGAGGTTCAACTTAGAAGGTAAAATAGATCCTTTGTTTTCCAAGCAATAAATATTTATAAGCCTGATAAACTTAGGGATCAATAGCTTTCTTAATAATAACTTACTTTCTGATTTTCGTAAAAGATAATATGAATAATATAGGAAATATTATAGAGCCTTTAAAAGTTGATTAAAGTTTTTAAAATAAGGTAGAGCTTTTTTCATTTTCATTCTAATCAATCAAAAGTACCTTCAGATAAATTTGAAAATTAGAACATAGAAATTAACAAAGGTTTTTGGTTTTTTGAGAAAAGTACTATACTTACTATTAAAATTTTGATTCTTTCGAGATCTCGTTTATTCTTTAGATTATTTACATTAAATATTAACAGAGTTACTACTTATCAGGGAATTACAGAAAGTCGCGGAAAGTCATGGAATTTAAAACTGCTATTTAAAATTCAACTGCTTCGTAAAGAATTAATTTTGTTGGTTAAAGGTTAATTATTTTAGTTAAAATTAACTCTCCTATTTTTGGTGAAAAATGTATCTTTTTACTGAAAATTTAACTGTTTTATGTTTGGTTAAAAATTATTTTCTTTCGATGAAAATTCCCCTTTTTGGTTGAAAATTCTTGTATAGCTTAAAATTGAGCTATTCTATTTAGGGTGAAAAATTTAAAGTTTTTAGTTAAAAATTCACGTGTTTTATTGAAGATTGGCGTTTTTTTAGTAGAAAATTAAATTTTTGAATTGAAAATTCAAATGTTAGGCTAAAAGTATATTTTCATGGCCGAAGAATCAACATTTAATTTTTAAGTTCATTTATTTGGCTTAAAATTTAATTATTTTGATGAAATTGTTTTTAAATTGAAAATTAATGTTCAGTAACTCAAAATGCAACTATTCCATTTATTCTGGAGACTATTTCTTTTAAGTTGGAGATTTAGTTAATTCATTAAAAACTCTATTTTTTGGCTTGAAAATTTAATTATTTTGGTAGAAAATTTAACTTTTTTGTTTAAAATTCGTATTTCTCGGTTGAAAATTCAACTGTTTTACAGGTTATTCGCTTTTTTTAGCTTGAAAATTCAACATTTTGAATAAGATTTCTGTTCTTTATTTACTGAAAAATCTTTCTTGGTTGCAACATCAAACTCTTTTGATGAAGATTTCTCTTTTTGTTTGAAAATTAGTCTGTTTTCGTTGAGGATTTAAATAATATGCTGAAAATTCCTAATTTTTTGGTTTAACTAAACTGTTTTTTTTATTAAAAATAAAAATATTTTTTAGGGGAAATGTCTACAAACACATTTTTTGTTAAAAATTCATGTTTTTTAGATCGAAGATCTGAAGTTTTGACTGAAAATTAATTACTTCCCTCTTTTATTCAAAATTTATCGTTTAAGTAGAAAACTCAACTATTTTGTTAGAAATTTATTCATTTTACGTATTTCTACGTGATTTGTAGATGACACTATATATCAATAAAATTATGTATAACTATTGTGACTGAAAGTGTTAAAAATAAATTTAGAGACAAACCTTTTATTGCATTAGCATACTTGACGTGGTTAGAAAAAAGTCAGCAAAATTCAAGGAACTTCAAAATTAGAATTTCGTAACAACCCTCATTAATATGTCAAGTAAAAATGATTTTTTTTCAAATTTTCCTGGACTGTAACTTTCTACTTTGAAGAAATGATACAATTAACATTTTTTGTATTTCTGATATCAGGCTAGTTATTAGAAAATACGAACAATCCTTCTAAAAATTTTCTCCGTTTTAAAAATACCTCAAAATTCCAAAAACTGGAAATTATATTCTATACTGAGATTGTTCAGCTTTAACTTTGAAAATTAATGGTGAATAAGAAATACTCTTTAAATCTTCAGAAATAAGGTTTATGAATAAACTTTTCAAAGCGGTTTTAGTTGTAAGTAGATGAAAATAATTATAAATCGCAGAACATTTTTTAGATATAAATGAAGCCAGATTAAAAAGTTTAACTCTTCTCGTGATTCCCTTTACGAGCCAATAACACGTAACACGATAACTACAGGACAAGCATACAATTTAGTTGCCGTGGGATAAAAGATCCCGATTCTGTGAACGATTCCAACCAATTCAACTTGGTGAAAAGTTAGGAAAATTGTTCGACCGATTCTTGAAAGTTGGTTGATTCTGGGAAAGTATTCCACATTTTAGCATTCTACGAACATTTTAGGGATAAACTTAATAAAATCGGTTAAACCATTCTTAACAAATTCGATTTTTGTATTGAATTGTTACAAATAAACAAAATAAAATTTACAGGAGGATTTGTTTAAATTTGCTTTATTGTTTTGACCTTATATAATTTTTACACTCAAATGGATCTCTTACACTAAAGTGGGAGGGATTCACATTTTAGAAGCATGATGCGGTAGTGGCAGACCGCACATCCATACGTCCATACGAGTTACTTCTTGCTCTAATAAGGGGTAATAATTGGCACGTATCAATTTTCTGAGACGGCCGCGTTCAGTACTTTGGGGTACCCGCATCAAGCTCATACCACTTCTGGTGTAGCATCTTGCGTTTTACACAGTTTGACAGAAACTGAAATAGAAATATGTAATTGGGACGCTGTCATGGATGTGTGGTCTCACAATCCGCCTTTGAGCTTTCGATTGATATGAATCACTAATTACACACATAAGTACATATTTTCCACCTACTTTGGCGAGAGCACAACTAAAACTAAAGCTGTTGTTGGTGGTAGCCTCTAGGAAGGCCAGATGAGGGAGGCACATATCAGAAGCATGGTGTGGACTGTGTGACCGCACGTCATGCGACGACGACTCCACTGCAGAGTGATTCAGTTCTGGTTCTGTTCGTATACCGCTCCCAGTTCTTTCTGCTCATATACAGTTCTAAGTCACTTGCAGCCACCTGCAGCAAATTATTCAAGAGAGCTGATTAAACTTTAAAATGTTTTTAAAATTCGGAAATACGTAACATAATAGTAAAAATCGTATGAATAAATAGCTTGATTGTTTACCACAATTAATGCTGTTAACAAACATTTGCCAATAAACATGGTTATATTATTAAACATATTATAATTAAACAATTACTTTTCCCTATCCCCCATAACACGCAATGTTTCAGAAATATATCTAGAATATTCAATTCAAACATTGGAAACATTTCAAACGAACATTTCAGCAATGTTAAAAAACATTCAAATGTCCGATCCAAGCAATATTGGTCCGAAAAATTCCTGCAAGAATTCAAAAGATTATTGAATTGCGCTTGCCTTATGTGTCTGAAAAGTGTACACGAAATGTTGCTAAAGTATTGCCGTGCAAGGTAGCTAGAACACAGGCTTAAATATTGATGGAGTATCTTTATAAAATGTTTTCAAAATATATTTTTGAGAGATTGTTTCTAAATTTAATTTCAGGTTATATATATATATATATATATATTATTTTGAGATACTTATATACTTATATTATATCTTATAAGAATTTATTTCAAATTAAGTAAGCCAAATTCATTATGTATTGCCATTTTAGATTTATGTGATATATTTTTATTTCCGATAAAGGGCCCTGCCCTACCAATAACCTTCTTACCTTAGCTTATGCCCCTTTCTAACTCCTCATCTATTTTCCCGTGGCTACCCAGGTGGAAATGTCGGTAGTGTGCCGGAGTTCACCACCGGCGCAGTACTGGCCCAGTACTGCGCACCAGTGCATACAGGTGGTAGTTTTCTCAATAATGGCTAACAGTTGGCTGCACGACCGGGGCAGTACTGTGTCAGTGGTGCAAAACTCGAACTTAAAAAAAATCTTATAAATGTGCTTAAATAGTATAAAAATATTGAAAAAGAACACAAGTAAACCAAAATTTTCTAAAAAAAATGACAAAAATGTTATTTTCTAGTTATCTTTAAGAAAAATAATCAAGGATTTAAAAAAAATAACATCTAATATTATTGTGTAGAGTGTTTTAAATGACTTAAAATTATGAAAAAGAAAAAATGACACTTAAGTAAAAAAAAATTATCAGTCATCTTAAAAAATTTGAAGTTCTACTTTATAAACAATTATACGATTCAAATAAACGCGCCAGAATAGTAACCAATCAGTACAAAGACTTGATAACCCACCAACGCTGTTTTTCCTGACCGATACAAAATGGCATCGTGTCCGTAAATGCAAAAACCATCTGTGACGAATGTAACATCAGATGTGATTAGATATATAAAAACAATTATCTTATTCTAGTGCTAAGTAGTTTAAAGTGTGAAAATTAGTAGATAAAAAAATGTTGTCAGAGTGGCCTAAGTGATGAAGAAATCTCGAATTTTAACGAGAGTAGGATATTTGATTCTGAATGCAGAGATACGGCTGAAAAACAAACGCAAATCCGAAAACCACTGCCCCCCCCCCCCTATTTTAAACCGGTCTTTAATAATTCGTCAGAATATGAAAATGGGCACTATTATCACCAATAACTATTTTTCAGCATTATTTCTGTTTGGGGGTAACCACCGGCATTTTAGTACGCCATTGGTTTGCCAGCACTGCACCAGTACATCAGTCAGTACTGCGCCAGTGCTGGCACGCCAGTACCGCCAAGCATTACAACCCAGTACTGGCATAGTACTGTCATAGTACAGCCAGTCAGTACTGAAACTCCGGCAGGATGTACTGGGCCAGTACACAGAATTGTATAATATTTCATCAGACCACGAAAAATGATCTATTTATTCATGAAAACATAAAAACTTAAAATCGGAAAAAATGAGTTTGAGCCGTATACGAGCAGAACGCGAGCTGGAGCTGTATACGGGCTGAATTAAAACTGGAATTCTCTGCAGTAGAGCCATCGACTTAGAGGTAAACACACTTTTATGAATTTTTTTAGTGGGCTCGGATCTTTTGACATCCTAAGAAAATTTTAAGTGTAAATAATTATTAATCAATGGGGACCCTTTTTTAAAAAAGTATATTTTCAAGCTTACTTAACGTAAAATGACCAAAGCCTAAGAAATCCTCATAGATTTTGCTGAAAACATTGTTGATGAATCCCTAATTGAAACTGACTCATTCCGAATAGAGTCCGATCGCTTAATGTTTGTCGGTTGCCAGACTGATACAAGGGAACGTCCATTAATCACTTGAATGTTTTTTTGAGAGAGGGAGGGGATGTCCAGAAAATCTTCAAAATTCTTACTTAGAGAGTGCGGTTAAAAGAATTTTTACTTACGGATCCTCTTCATAATTTTTTGTTTTCAATAAGCTGATTGAAAATTTATTTTTAATTTATTTATCAAAGTTCACTAAAAGTCCCGTGAAATCTCTTAATCTCCTTGAGAATTTCTTAAAGTTCCCGGTAATATTTGGACATATTTAAAATCTTCTCAGCTCTCCCTCGAAATGTTTCGAAATTTCTTGAAATCCATGGAAATATTTTTAAATCTGTTGAAAACCGATGAAAGTTTTTAAAATTAATTGAAATATTTAGAAAATTCTTTAAATACTATTAAAAACCTTTAAATCAGTGGAAGTACCTCGAAATTCGTTAAAATTTGTTAAAATTCCTACAAATCTTCGGAAATGTTTAAAATCTCTCGGAATTTGTATGGAATTTGACAAAATTGCTAAGAATCATGAAAATTCTCTAAAATTCTTATTAAATTAAAATTATTTCTTCAAAATTTTTGAAATTGCTAGGAATTCTGGAAATTTGATTTATATTTCAGAGTTCGCTAGAAATATCGTGAAATCTTTGGAAATTCTACAAAATGCTTTTAATTTCCTTGAAATTTAAAAAATATTGATATCTTCAAACTCTTAAATCTTACAAAATCCTTTGAAAATTGCGAAACTTCTCGTAATCTTTCAAAATCGTTTGAAATATCCTAAAAATTGTGTGATTCTTTGAAATATTTGGAAACATCCTAAAACTGTTACAATCCCTTGAAATGTTTTGAAATGTTTATAAAAATGCCTAATTTATTTATGAAAATTCAATGGAGCTATTTTTCGGTATACTTCATTTCGAAATCGAGATCAACCGCATATTAGATAAAATGTTTGAAATTCTTAAGATAAATACTTTTTGAGTTATAAAAAAGTTATTGCAATCTTTTTTTGTAACACGATAATTTTAAAAATGTATTTCTCGAAAATGTTGCATATCATAATGAAATAAAAAATACGTATTAAATATTTTTCAACGAAGAACGAAAAACAAAATTCACTCAAAAAAATTTAGGGATAAATCTGCCGTAGAATGGCCCTCTTATATTGTTGATATATTCAGTAAAAATGATAAACTTTAACGTGAGAAGGAGGGGATCTAAAATTTAAACAGTTATCCTTGAGTAATTGATAGGGGTTTCCTAATTACAATGAAAATATTAAGCAAAATAAATGTTGAGAAAAGTTTATTCCCTTAGGGGAATTTTTTTATATCGCATTATAATGCGATTATAAAACTCTACGTTTTAGAATTTTCATTTAAAATCTTGGACGGAAGACAGACTACCATATAATGAAAAAAACTCATTAGTAAGCAACTTTTTTTAAAACTTGGTTCAGTCGCACCGTGAGATATCTTTTTGGTAGGGAAGTGATTTATAAGATAGACAGCGAAAGCTAATTACCGTATTTACAGTAGTTTCGTGAATAGCTAGGGGCAATAAATAATCGATAAAACAAGTGCTTAAAATACCTTGTGAATTTACCAGCGTGTTCATTAGACAAATAGTGACATTAGTTTAATGACAAACTGTGTATTTAACAATTTTAATAATATTATACTGATTTTTAATTATTGAAAAAAGAAAATATCAAAATTAGGAATGTCTTCGCATTTTCGTCTAACATAAGTGGTAAACATAGAAGATAGGTCCCCAAGTGCGAAGTCACATACGGCCCAACATTGGCCCATAGTCGGCAAAAATATTGCCGAAGCTCGGCTGCCATTATCGCGCCAATGACAGAATGATAACTATGGCCTGCACTTGGCAGCCAAGGTTTGGCTGCCATTGTCGGCCCAATACTGGGTAACAGTATTGGACCAAACCTGGCTGCCATCGTCGCGCCATTGCCGGATTAATAACTATGGCCTTGACTTGGCAGCCAGGGCTTGGCTGCCATTGTCGGCCCAACACTGTCTACGGTCTAAGGATATGACAAAAAATATATTCAAAAAATAAACATTAATTGATTGCGAGTACTTTGAATATAAATATCAACGGTCCTGTTTATATTAAATACATATATTTCATTTTGAACATTATATTACAAATAAAATTTTTGACACTACGGGGTATCGAACCTATATGTATATACCTAAATCTATCACCTAGCAGTCGGGAGTGCTAACCACTCCGCTAAACCGACAAATTGAAACTCTGTGAAAAAGTCATCCTCATAAGCAGCAGTACAGAAAAGTTACAGAAATAAATGTTAAGGTCTCTTTTTCTAATTATTTATTATTATACGACGAAATGTTAACAGGAATATCAATACAATAATTTTTAAATAAATAATTTAAATCGATTACAATTTGTCTTCATTTTTAATTTTTTTCCGTTGCAGCCTGCTTTACAACCTTTTGCAATGACAGGAAATGTAACTTTTCATAAACATTAAAAATTTTTGATGACAGAAATGAACAAATTTCATTGTGAACTTTGACAATTTTTCAAAAATTTTTTTTTTATCTTTCGTGTAAGATTTATTTATAAGGTGCTAAAACTGAGACTTGGCGAAACAAAGTGCCGATTCTGGGTCAAGCGTCGGTAGAGAATCGGCAAATATAAATAGCCAATATAGGCTGCCAGCACTGGCTCAATATTGGGCCGATTTAAATAAAACATGGTATGCTGTGGTAAAAGTGACACTTGGCCCAGTAATGTGCCGTCACTGGGCCAGACTTTGGCTGATCCTCGTGAAACATGGTTCCCTGTACTAAAAGTGAGACTTGGCGCAATAAAGTGCTGAACTGGGCCAAGCATCGGTGGAGGATCGGCAAATTTAAATAGTCAATATAGGCTGCCAGCGCTGGCTCAACACTGGGCCGATTAAAATGCCGATGTTGGCCCAATAACTTATGCGACCTTTGGCTGCCAAAATTGGACCAACACTGGGCCGTGTATTCAGCTCCGCCAATTCGCACATAGGTCTATAGTGTAAATATTGATCAAGTGATTTTGTAGCTATATTAGCATTTTTATTATTTGAAATCTCGCTTACTAAATGTTTCGTTGAGAATTCATATTTTTTATGTAAATTCCACTACTTATTTCAAAGTGAAAATACTTTGTTAAACATTTATTTTCTAGGTTTATCATTTTATTTGACATTTTTGTAAATTGAATTAATTCATCTTCTTACTAACAATTTAACTATTTTGTTTAAAGTCGAAAATGTATGCGTTTTAGTAGAAACTCCATTTATTTCGTCGAATTTTTTTTTGTAGAAAATTTATATTTTGTTTTGAAAATTAAACTGTTTGGTTGCAAATGTAACTATTTCGTTGAAAATTTATTTTATTTAGTTTGACATAAATATTTTCACTCATAATTTAATTATTCTAGTTTTGTCTATAAAACTAATTTCTTGTCGAATTTGTTTTCTTAAAAATTCGTCTTTCTTTGGTTAAAAATTATTTTTATAGAAAAAAGTGAAGGTATTTCATTTTTAGTTGGGAATGTATATTTTTTAGTAAAACTTCATGCATTTTATTGAAATAATTGTTCTTCGAAAATTAATCTTTCGGGCTTAAAATTCAACGATTTAGTTCAAAGTTAATTTTGTTGCTTGGATATTTATCTTTTTGATTTGAAAATTAATTAATTTGGTTTGAAAATTGTCTTAGGGGGTGAAAACTTAATTCATTTGGTAGCAAATTGATATTTTTGGGTTTGAAGTTAAACTTTTTTGCTAAAAACTTATATTTTAGGCTTGAAAACTCAACTTTTTTTCAGGAAATCATCTGTTTGGCTGGAAAATTAATCATTTGAAATCAGATCTTTTTTCCCTATTGGCTGAAAAATCTTTCTTGGTTGAAAATCCATGTTTCAAATTGAAAACCAGGTGTTATTGGGTGATATTGGATTTTGATTAATTCAACAAATTTTTATTTGAGATAAAAATATTTTCTGGTGGTACTATTTTTGTTAAAATTTCTTCTTTCTTCGTTAATATTATTTGTTCTAATTGAAATTTTAATTATTCAATTGTTCGTTTAAAATTGATCTTTTCCGGTTTAAATCTCAATTATTTGGTTGAAAATTTATACGTTTTGTTGAAATTTCTTTTTTGGGAGAAAAATAATCTTCTCGATTTGAAAATTTATATTTTTGGTTGAAAAATTAACTATATGGTTAAAAATTTATTTGAGTGAAAAAATGAAAACGTAAGATCTTTTAATTCCTCTTATAAAATTATGTATTACTGTTGTCACTAAGTTTTTTTTAACAAATCGAGAAACACACATTTTTTCAATTAAAGCTACTGATCTCTTCGGCATAAGTTTTTTTTTATACCTTAAAGAAAAATTTAGAACGGACAGGGAAAATGTAAAATTTTTGGGTTACCTTTCTTTTATATACTATTAAAATATGATAATTGTACAAATATCTAAAATAGCATTTTCTGTCGTTAAAATAAATCGTTTGGAAAAAGACTCCTCTATTATAACTTTTCGATACCATCAGTTAGATGAGGTTCATTTATGAAAAGTTTGGATAAAATCTTGTAAGATGAAAGTTGGATTAATGGAGTCATTAGAATATAATTTATTCTTGAGTTTTTCTTTTATCGTGGATAAACTATAAAGCACACTTTTGTAACTTTCTGAGATAAAATTCCTACTTCATGGATCTCTAAGAAAGTGTAGAACTGTCCTAGTAAGACGCAATAAAAGTTGTAAGAACAAGCGTGCAGATGACTGAGATTACGCGCTGGGAAACTGTGCTTTTATCGTCTACTCCAAAGTGTAATGACGAGACACGTTATTGGATTATCAAAGCACTTGTCACAATATTGAAAATATTTTCATTTGTTTAAATATAAAAATCGTGTAGCACTGATAAGATAAAAATTAATTTAAACAAATTTCTTTACGTTATACTATAGAATTATTTATTAACACTTCATTTTAAATGAAAAACAGTTGAATTTTTAACACATAATTGTATCCATAGTAAAAACAGATTAATTTTCAAACAAAAAAGTTTCATATTTAAGAAAAAAGATAAAAATTCGACCAAGAAAATTAATTTTACATAGAAAAGGCGAATTTTAAAAAAAGACATCAATTGTCAGCAAAATATAAAATATCAACCAAACATGAAATAGTTAAATTATCCGTTACAGCAATTAAATTTCAACTAAATAATATGACTTTAAAGAAAATAGTTAAATTTACAATCAAATAGGTAGACTCACCTATTTGTGAGATGAATTGTCAATTAAATGATGAATATTCAATTAAAAAAATATAATTTTTTCAATATATTAAAATCTTCAAATAAAGAGATGAGTTTTTAACTAAAATTATGAATCTTTAATCTAAAAAATGAATTTTTATCAAAGTAGTTGGTATTTTAAGAAACAAAATATTAATTTAATATGAAAAACAGATAAATTTCTCCAAAGAGGACCAATTAAAACAAATTAAATCTTTAACCAAGAAATAATTTTAAGTCCATAAACAAAACAAATTTTGACAATAGTTTTGAATTATCAAACGAAAAAGACGAGTTTTCTAAAAAAACAGTTGAATTTTTCAATGAAAATTATGAATTTCCAATTAAATGTTCTATTTATTTTCTACTCGAAAATATGAATTTTCTACGCAATAGTTACATTTTCAACGCATAAAGACTTTAATTCAAGCAAACAGCTGTATTTTCAACGAAATAGATAAAAATTTAACGAAAATGATAAGGCTTTAACAAAAGAATTGCATTTTTAATTTAGTAATTCAACCAAATAGTTGCATTTTCTACAAAGAAAGATGTATTTTTAATGAAAAATTTCATAGTTGGTATTTCAACCAAAAAAGATTTTAATTGTGAACATAAAAAAGTTTAACTCTACCATTAATTATAATTTTACATCAAAATAGTTGAATAACCAACCAAAACAGAATAATTTTCTACTAAAAAGTTGCATTTTTAATCAAGAAAGATTAAACGTTTATTAGAAAGAATACATTTTGATAATTGATGAAAACTGATATCCCAATTTCATAATTAATATAATAATATTGTTTTAAACAATATGTATAAAATCAAAGCGTTGCATTTTTTGTAGAAAACACCAATTTTCGGCGAAGAACATTAACAAAACAAAAAAATATTTAAGAATGTACTCGTTGATCTTTCTTTAAATTAAATTTGTGATAAAAAAATTAATTAAATTAAATTATTAATTAAATTAAAATTAAATTTTTAATAAAAAATCTAAACAAAGATCGAAAAAGTTGCACTCTTCAAAATATTTATAATGATTTTTAAGATCAAAGTTTTCATTTCGGGTGCACAACGAAAACATAACCTAAAATTGTTGAAAAATTCAGAGTTCTAGTGATGACTCCAGTGAAAACAACTAACATATCATAAAAAGCACCAACGTAAGGCATACATAATATTATTTATTTGTAGATCAGTTTTCCAACAATAATAATTGCATTCCCCCAATTTAAAAAATTGTACATAAAATACATTTATATTACTTTTAATTTAAATATAACCTTTAGTGTTTTTTATCTATGTACTTCAGGTGCCTCTGAAATATAGGATCGTAGCTATTTCAAATCAGCAATTGAATTTTGAGATCTATATAACAAAAAAATACAAATTTAGTGTTCAAACTCCCACAGATTCTGACCTAGTTCAGATGTTCCAATTTTCTTCTCGGATTCTAAAGAGTTTTACTGTCTTCGTTCAAAATTCTTCCAAACTCAAAAATTGTTTAGTCCGCAGAAAACTGATGAAGTGCCTTCCTAATACGAGCAGAAATATTTCTCTAAGGAGAAATGCTTCAGAAAATTTTGAATTTCAGTGACAGAAAAATTCCAATTTTTCTATATTGGGCTATAAATCTCTATGGCTTTGGAAATTAATTTTTTTATTACCAGAAATATTTCTTCAGGTTAACCTAGTTCTAACTTTCGGTGAACAAACTTTCTAGGATTGACATAAAATATTTTAGAAACCGTTGCATTTACAAGGAATGACATGCATACTTAACAAATTGTCGAACTTTCAACTAGCATTTAAATATCAACTAAACAGTTAAATTCGCAACTAAAAAAGGTACATTTTTATTTTTCATTTGGAAAATTTAACTTTTAAACAAAAAAATTGAATCTCCCAAATTATGTCATTTTCAACAACAACAAAAAAGGATTTTAAAAACAAAATATTGAATTTTTTAACCGAAGAGTTGAATTTTCAATTATAAAATGTTAGTTTCATTACCAAAATAAAATTTCATGACTTTCAATCAAGTAGTTGAATTTTCTATAAAAAATATAGATTCTTAAACAAAAATGAAATAGTTGATATTTCAACCAAAAATATTTTAATATAAAATCAAAAACAGTTAAATTCAACCAAAAATAAGAATTTTCACCAAATTAGTCGAATCCTCAACCGAAGCAGATATATTTTTAATCGATAAGACAATTTTTTATTAAAAGAGTTGATTTTTTATTCGAGAAAGATTATCCAGTCAGAGAGAAAACAAACTTTTAACCAAATTGTTTTTTGAAACCAAAAAGACGACAAATATGAATTAAAAAAAAATTTATAACCAAATACTACAATTTTAAATTTAAAAAAGACGAATTATCAACAAAGAATATAATAGTAGACTGTTCAACTGAAAGTTCTCATTTCTCGTTCTATTTTACTCGATTAAAGAGAACACTTTTCAAACGAGTCCGTCGAATGTCGTTTGTTCATACTCGAATGTTCCAATCGCGATTCACGGGGACAGCTCTCGTTGGCTGCCGAACGTGTCTGTCAATTTATGTGGGTTGAAATAAAAATGTCAAAAACCGAAAAGAAATAAAAATTAATATGAAAAAATACTTATTTTAGGCCAGTAAACAAAAAAGAATGAATCTCAAATGATTTAATACATTTATTTGGTTGACAGCCATTCCGTCATAAATATATAATTTTCCTATACGAGAAATTAATCTTACAAGTATAAGGAATTACGTCGTAATTCAACTTGTAGGGGCTGTAAAGAAATTAATCTTGTCTCTCCGGAGCTTAATGCGTTTTAGCGTCAGACAGGAGATCTGAATGACCTAAGTTCGGATCCCAGCGGGGCAACAGCGCTATTTTTTCAAATCTTTGAAATAAGAATCAATGTTAAAAAAATATTGACGTTATGCCAGTAAACGTCAACGAATGAACATCAGATTATTCAAAAAGACAAATTTTCAACATAAAAGTTGATTAAAAAAAAAAAATTAGTCAAGAAAGAAAAAAAAGTGTCAATTAAAGACTAATATTTTCAGGTCAAAAGGAAGAATTTTTAATAAACAGTTGCATTTTTAACGAAAAACATTAATTTTTTAAAATAAAAAATACCAGTTTTACAGGAATGTACATAAATTTAAAACCAAATATTTGAATTTTCAACAATAAAGATTAAGTTTCTATAAAAAAGGACCGATTTTCATTGAGTTGAATGAATTTTCAACTGAATATTAAGATTTTTAAACTAAAAAAGATAAGTTTTTAACCCAAAATGAAATAGTGATATTTTCATTTATAGAATTTAGGATTTAATTGAGGATGAATCTTTAATTGAAACACTTAAGTTCTCAGATTAATAAATTAGTAAAAAAAAAGAAAACGAAAGAGATTTACCTTCATAGTTTCGACTGCTATTTTTGGAAGATTTAAAACTTTCTAGGACCAAAAATGAATGTTTTAGAAAATTTTGAATTTCATGGTAAAAAAAATATTAAAATTTCCCTATTTTGGGCTTTAAAATATCTCTATGGCTCTGGCAATTATTTTTTCACCTTTAAAAAGTGAAATGGTTTGTTTATGTCCTCATTAGAGTGGTCCAAAAATGCATAAAAAATTTGTTTGCATGCTAGAGGGCAACGAAGCAATCCATTTTACTTCAAATCTGAAAAAAGAAATTCCCTAATTTATTTATTTTTTTTAACAGGTTCAAGTTTTGACTCGAAATTTCCCATGTAAAACGTATGGGGAAAAGTCACTTTTTTAAGGTTTTTAAAATAATTTTTCAGGGTTTGAAAAATATGGCGGGAAATTATGGGGACCTATAGAACATTATCTAACGAAGAATTTCATGTATCAGACATATGGGTTTGAAACCCTTGATACACCCCCACAAGTACTTGAAAAATACCCTTAAAACAAAAAATGTCAATTCTTCATGAAATCAACCTTTTGCCCACTGTATTCTCGTCTTTTTTGTACTTAAACTTATTAATATTGGTATCAAGGAATATTAATTATCATTTGTTAATTAATTTTTTATTATTTAAAATCATGGAGTTTGTTTAAACAATTTTTGTCAGAAAATTCGTTTTTTCCCATAACAATTATTACTATTAGTCTCTGGGGATATTTATTAACATTGCTTCATTAATATCAAATTGTTTAAACAAATGGAATCTGATTAAACAATTTTTTTCAGAAAATTCGTTTTTTGTCCTTTAAAAATTATAACTATTGGTCTAGTGGAATATTTATTAACATTAGTTCATTCATTTTGAAATGTTTAAACAAATGGAATTTGTTTACATAATTTTTGTATTAAAAATTATTACTATTTCTTTAGTGGAATATTTATCAATATTGTTTGATTAATTTTATTTTTTCTTGAATTTTTTAAAATAAAAATTATTACGTAAGTATTACTGATACATTAATTATTATTAAATAAATTTTTCATTAGTAATTAATTATAACTGTTAAATATTCCAATAGATACAGTAACAATTTTGATTTAAAAAAATTCGAAACAAAATTGTTTAAAGAAATTCCATTGGTTTAAGTAATTGAAATTTAATGAACTAATGTTAATAAATATTTCATCAGATCAACAGTAATAATTTTTTGGGTAAAAACTAATTTCCACAAAAAAATTATTCAAACAAATTGCATTCGTTTAAACAATTAAAAATCAATGAACCAATATTATTAAATATTCCACTAGACTAAAAGTAATAATTTTAATGAAAAAAAAAACAAATTTTCGAAAAAAATTATTGAAACAAATTTAATTTGTTTAAATAATCAAAAATTAATGAATCAATGATATGAATATTCCACTAGACCAATATTAATAGTTTTAAGAAAAAAAGACCAGGAATGAAATGGGGGGTTCGTTGCTCTCTAAACAAAAGCGTTTATGAGCCACCCTGCTCCTCATGGCTTTTTATATGATTCATGGACAAGTGTCTAAGAATGGACCTTTTCGACGGAGAAGGTGTAAATCTCGAAACAGTAAGGGTACGTTGGCAAGCTTTCGCAGATGATAATGTAGTTATGGCAGAATCAATCGAAGACTTGCAAAGAATGTTGAACAATCTAAATAGAAGCATGAAGAGGATGGAGATATGGTACGTAGCGACACTCTGATGGGAAAAGTGAGTAACGAGATAATTCTCAAATAATGTGGTGCAGAAGAGACGCTAATAGATGGATGGGAAAGAAATCGGTTAAGATTGTTCGGGCATGATCAGAGAATGCCAAATGAATGATTAACGAAACGAGTGTACAAAGGTAAAGTGAATGGCAGCGTACCCAGAGGCAGACTGCGGAAAGAATGTTTAGAATGTGTGACTGAGGCCTTAGTTATAAGAGACATAAGAAGCCACAGAAACACGAGAGCCTGCATGAAAAAATGCATGGACTTGAATGATGCTAGAGAAGTATGCCAGGACGGAAAAGTATGGCGACAAATAGTTAATAAAAGGAGTCTCAGTAGAGTGACTGACACCTGAAACAAAAGATCTTCTATACTAATGGATCCATGTGGGAAACCTCACATGACGACTTTGTGAGGCTCTTCACGTGGGGTGATCGGTAGAGAGATTGATCAGCTACCTGGGTCGGAGCAATGCTGAGGAACGAACGTGTTATTTAAATACATAACACGAGAATTCCATCTAAAAATTCTATAACCCCTTCCTCACACTCGTCCCTTCTCCACCGAGTGAATCACGCTTGCCCCGGAAGGGATATGGCTTAATGATATAATAATAATAATTGTTGGTTAGACACTCGGATTTCACCTCAGATCTTCGGGGTGCGATCCCTGAGCCGGTACCTCTAGACATTTTTCAATGTACCTTTACCGAGGTTCTGGTGGTTCGGAACCCACCTTAAGCTGTAGGTCCCCCATCGTGTACTCGACTGCAATCCAGTCCGTCAATGATGGGGTAAAAACCAGGCTTTGTCCAATATGTCTGGGCAGATGGTTCTCATCAGATCACTTGATTGCAATATAAAAATGCGTCCGTGACTGATGATATATACCGGGACTGCCTCGTGCAAAAATGATCAAATAAAAAATCCAACTCTAACCAAAAATGCCTTCGACATGTTGGGCAGTATAAGCCTGGCTTAAAAGTTAGACAATTTGGATTAACTTTTTTTTCTTTTTTGCTTAAAAATCTTCATTTCTTGCGAATTCGTCCTTTTCGTTGGAAAATGAAACTTCTGAGTTGAAAGTTAAGCCACTACCTTAAAAATTTATTTTTCAAATATTCAATATTTTAGATGAAAGTCTATTTCTGAGATTGCAAATTAAACTGTTTTGATAAAAAATAGTCTTTTTTTAGAAAATTGTCGTTTTTGGTTAAAAGTTAAACAAATGTGTTACAAATCAATTTTATTGTTTGTCGATGTCTCAAATAAGTTGAAATTTCAGCTAAAATTTATGTGTTTTCTTGGAAATACTTCTTTTTCGTAAAAATTAATTTTTCTGATTAAAAATTAATCTTTTTTCTTAAGAATTCACCTTTGTAGGTTGGAAATGAAACTATTTGGTTAAAAATGCAACGATTTTGTTAGAAATTTAATTATTTTGCTGAAAATGCAAACTCTTTCGTTAAAAATTTTATTATTTTTTGCTCTGATTTTTTGTTGTTGAAATATGAACTACCATATTTATCATTAATATTTCATCTTTATAAGAAAATTGAAATTCTTGGGTTGATAATTTAACAGTTTTTGTTGCAGTTGAATCTTTTTTGTTTTGAAACTTGAAGTATTTTGTTGATAATTCATGTTTGTGGGTAGAAAATTAATCTTTTTCGGTCAAATATTTAACTGTTTTCTTTTGAATTCAAATTAAAAAAATGTATGACTCTTCTAAGAAATTCCAATTTTTTGTTAAAAATTCCAATTCTTTTGTTGTAGTTTAGTCTGCTTTGTTTGAAAATTCTACCATTTGCTTGAAAATTCATCTTTTATGGGATAAAAGTAATCTTTATTGGTAGAATTAAATAAATTTTAAATTTGACAATTTTAATTTATAATCGCTTTTTCCGTTTATATAAGATTCTACGTTCAAAATGTTATAATATTAAAATTTTTTCTCTAAATTTGAATGGTCAAGGAAAATGAAAAATTGCTACTATTTTGCCCGCTAGATTAAATAGGTTTCCTTGAATAGTATATTTTCTGATTAACTCTGTCAACACTTATCCTTTCACTTGACACTCGTTTCAGTAAGAAAATTGTTGATTTGTTTCAAACATGTACTTTTGTTTAAATGCAGTTTATTTGTTTATAACAATTTTTCAACTGAACTAAGCAACATTTATATCACTTGAGTACAATTTTATTCGATTCAAACGAAATTTTTATCAATTAAACAAAAAGTATATTCAAAATAAATAAAGATTTGTTTGACCCTAGGGCAAAGATATACAGTGAAACCCTTTAATAGCCCTCCCTTCTATAGCCCTTCCGAAAATTGGCGCCACCCAGCAGGTAGATGTAACAGGAGCTAGGTGGGGTGCGCAGGGTCTGCGGTTATCACTCAGGCTAGTACTCAGGCGTGAACAAGCGAAAGTGGAGCGGGCTATAATGAGTTAGTTCCCACCCTCGTCATCCTCAAAATCGGCGCTGTAGAAGAGTTTTACTGTAATATGTTCGAGTTAAACAAGGGATTTGTTTGATTTAAACACACTTTGTGTTCAAATATAAGTTTTGATTAAACAAAAGAGCGTATTTAAACAGTTTTGTTTGTTTGAATTAAACAAACATTTTCCTTATTAAGGTATGATATATATATATATAATTAAAAATTTGTCATATATATATATATTGAAGCCACAAACATACTTTAGTCGTAAATACATTTAATGATTATGTGAATGCCGATGAATTAAATACTTTCACACGATCAAAAATTCCAGTACAAATTGAATTCCGTTTTTGAAATCAAGGTTAATAGATTTAATAATATACGTTAAGAGAAGTTTGGTAATGATTATGCAAGTATGCATCTACCGTGAACTTAATGCGATTTAGTTGTAATCATGTCTTCTTCAGTACTTGCAGGCAACTTTATAATCCTCTATACCCTAAGCCTTAATAATAATGATGAGCTTTAGTGAATTTCGCATATATTTTTCAGTTAGGTTAGAGATCAGATATATTCTATTTTTAAATTCGGACTTAATTTCATTTCCACTAAGACAACCTAATTTCCCGAAAATTAGCTTTTAACTATGTTATCCTGTAATTTAGTTTTGTTTGTTAGAATTTTAGTTACAGCAAGTTGTAGTTCAGAATTGAGTTAAAAGTTCATTCTATTTTCTACGGTGTTTCTAATAGCTTGCTAAAAGAATTAGGATTTTATTTTATTTTAAAGATTGGAATCTCGATTATTGAAAATTAATTTTCATTCAACTAATTTTCTTAGAATGCAAAAATAACAAATGATTTCTTATTTTGTTGGGGTGCTACTTTACCGGAAGTTTGGTGGGTACCGTTAATGGCATTCACGGTAAATCGGAACTCTCCAAACTGTACCGTTTTTCTTCTCATTCTTGCTTGTGAATTCTTCTAGTGTTGAACCTTAAATTGCGAATCTCTGCTGACCTTTCAAGCGCTGCTCTCTCACCCTCTCTCCTTCCGCTTTCGCCCTCTTTTCCCATTTTCTAAAAGAATTCCTCTTTCCCCTGTTTTCAAGATACTTCCACCTTTTTTTTTGCCTAAATGCGAACTGAATTAAACTATTTTTCGTTTGAAATTAATTCTTTTTAATGAAAAAGGCTACTATTATCTTTTCGGATTAGAATGCATCTCTTTTGGTTAACAATCCTAATATTAGATTAAAAACTAAATTTTTTTTCTTTCGAAATTCTACTATGTTGCTTAAAATTAAATTTTTTTGTTGCAACTTAAAATGCTCTCTAAAAATTGATTTTTTTTGGTTGAAAGTTTAACTTCCTTACAGAAAATTCGTGTTTTTTACTCGAAAATTCAACAATGTAGTTGACATTCTTTTAAACTAAACTAATTTTCTATTCGAAATACAAAAAATAAAAGCCATCTTCTTTTGGTTAAAAGTTAATATTTTTTGATTGAAAATTCTACTATTATATTGTAAGTTTAAAATTCTTCTCTTTATGTTAAAAATTCGATTATTTGGCCTAAAATTTAATTATTTGTTTGAAAATTCTACTATTTAATAAAAATTAATCTCTTAAGGTAAACAATTACACTGCTTTTTATATACCTTTTAGATTAAAAATTAATTTTTTTATTGTTATAAAAGTCATATTTTTGGTTGGAAGTTAATTGTTTTTAATTGAGATGTCTGATTTTTCATGTTGATTAAGAATTTATATTTCTTGGTTAAAAACTTGATTATTGAATTGAAAGTTTAATTGTTTTGTTGAAAATCCCACTATTTTCTTTAAAAGTGTGGAAAATTCGTTACTTGCGTTGAAAATTTGACTTTTCTAAAACTATATTTAACTATACTATATTTATAACTAGATTTTGTCTCGATATCATGGGAATATGGTACTATTTTAATTTTATAAAAAACAATGTATTCCCATATTATTTCCCTATTTTCTTTTTAAGTCGCCCTATTTTTGTATTTTTATAGCTCTTTGGATTATAAAGTCTTCAATATTCAAAAAATGTAGGTACTAACAAATGTTCCTTAGAGTTTTTCATTTAGATTCCTCATTTTTCACTTGATATTAAAAATTAAGAATTGCTTGAAGGTTTCAAAGATATAAATGGAAATCATATAATTTTCAAGTGTCATGGACTTTAATTAAAGATAAGACTTCAAAGACTGTGGTATAAATGTCTGATTTTTTTTACAATTTTCCTAGTTGATACCATGAATATTAGTCGAGGTACAAACTTCCAGAAATTCTTCACTTTTTATTAAAACTTCTCACGTAATATATTCTCTTAAAAAGATGAAAAATATCTTTATCGGGTGTTACTCGACGCGGAATTTCATAAGATTTTCAACGGCTAAAAAAAGTTTTGCGCTTCTTTTTTGAACGTGTAATCACGTTTCAAAGTCAGCAGTGAATTAGGGTCTAATTATCTACGAATTTAATTCCAATATCTGATTTACATATCTAATTACATATCAATTAGGTTAAAAGTTAAACAAATGTGTTACAAATCAATTTTATTGTTTGTCGATTTCTCAAATAAGTTGAAATTTCAGCTAAAATTTATGTGTTTTCTTGGAAATACTTCTTTTTCGTAACAATTAATTTTCCTGATTAAAAATTAATCTTTTTTCTTACGAATTCACCTTTGTAGGTTGAAAATGAAACTATTTGGTTAAAAATGCAACGATTTTGTTAGAAATTTAATTATTTTGCTGAAAATGCAACTCTTTAGTTAAAAATTTTATTATTTTTTGCACTGATTTTTCGTTGTTGAAATATGAACTACCATATTTATCATTAATATTCCATCTTTATTAGGAAATTGAACTTCTTGGGTTGATAATTTAACAGTTTTTGTTGCAGTTGAATCTTTTTTGTTTTGAAACTTGGAGTATTTTGATGATAATTCATGTTTGTGGGTAGGAAATTAATCTTTTTCGGTCAAATATTTAACTGTTTTCTTTTGAATTCAAATTTAAAAAAATGTATGACTCTTCTAAGAAATTCCAATTTTTGGTTAAAAATTCCAATTCTTTTGTTGTAGTTTAGTCTGTTTTGTTTGAAAATTCTACCATTTGCTTGAAAATTCATCTTTTATGGGATAAAAGTAATCTTTATTGGTAGAATTAAATAAATTTTAAATTTGACTATTTTGATTTATAATCGCCTTTTCCGTTTATATACGATTCTACGTTCAAAATGTTATAATATTAAAATTTTTTCTCTAAATTTGAATGGTCAAGGAAAATGAAAAATTGCTACTATTTTGCCCGCTAGATTCAATAGGTTTCCTTGAATAGTATATTTTCTGATTAACTCTGTCAACACTTATCCTTTCACTTGACACTCGTTTCAGTAAGAAAATTGTTGATTTGTTTTAAACATGTACTTTTGTTTAAATGCAGTTTATTTGTTTACAACAATTTTTCAACTGAACTAAACAACATTTTCAACGGCTAAAAAAAGTTTTGCGCTTCTTTTTTGAACGTGTAATCACGTTTCAAAGTCAGCAGTGAATTAGGGTCTAATTATCTACGAATTTAATTCCAATATCTGATTTACATATCTAATTACATATCAATTAGGTTTTTGCAATACAAATCCAAAGATATGAAAAACTCATTTTTAATGAGGAAACGTGCATTAAGTACATTATCAATTTGAAGGGGAAAGGGTCACGCTTAAAACTACGATTGGTAACATGGGGTGGGGGTATTGTCAGTGGAAGTAACGTTACGACTTAAGTTAAGATTCAGTGCGTTTCCTGATGATAAATTTTTAAGAGCTTTTTTTTTCTCTGTTTCGAATAAATATATCCTTTCTCCTCTATTTCTCGTTTTCCGCTTAAATAAGAACGAAATTATTAGAACGTAACAATAAAAAGCATTCACTTTTGGTTGAAAAGTCAACTATAATATTTTTGGTTTGGAACTCATCTCGTTTGTTTAAAAGTTTTAGTATGAAAGTTTTATTTATTTATTTTTTTTTGAAAATGCACCTATTTGTTGAAAGTCATCTTTTTGGTCAGAAATTTAGCAACTTGGTTAAAGTTAAGCTACTTTGTTAAAAATTCACTTTTTTGGTTGTAGATTCGTCTCCTTGGTTGTAAGCTTAAAAATTCCATTTTTAGAAAATTTATCATTCTATTATTGACTGTTTATTATTTATCATTATAATTAAAAATTTATCTTATGTTGAAAATGTAAATATTTGCTTAAAAATTGTTTTTTTTTGGTTGAGAATATATTTTTCTAAATACCAATATAACTATTCCATTTATTGTTGAAAATTGATCTCTTCCAGTTGAAAGTTCATGTATTTTGTTGAAGATTTGTCTTTTTTGGTCAAAAATCAATATTTTTAGCCAAAAATACATCTTGTCGGTTTAAAAAAGCAATTGTGTGGATCTATATAATCTGGTTTAGTTGATGATTCAACAGTTTGGCAGAAAATTAAACTATTCGGTTAAAAATGAACTTTTTTATTAAAAGTTTATATTTTTAATTTGAATGTAACCATTTGATTAAGAATTAAATATTTTTAAATGAAAATTAAACTCTTTGGTAGAAAGTTATTTTTTTGTTAAATACTAATATTTTCGGGTTGAAAATCCAATTATTTTATAGATGATTTATACTTTTGTCTTTAAAATTTAACGATAATTCCAAAAATTGATGTATTTAGTGAAAAATTCGTGTTTTTGGTTGAAAATTTACCTTTTTTCTGGAAAATTAATATTTATGATTGAAAATTTCACTATTTGGTTAAAAATGTATCTTTTTTAGTTAAAAGATTTAACTACTTCGTTGAAAGTTGAAATAAATTGTTAAAAATTTAGATCTTTTTAAGGTTCACTTCTTTGGCTGAAAAGTGAACTTTTTTATTTTTAGAAAATTAATCTTTTGGATTAAAAAATCATCTGCCGGGTTGAACTCCTTTGTTGCAAATTCATCCTCTAAGATTCACCATTTTTTTTGAAAATTTATCTCATCTTGAAAATGTAAACATTTTGTTGAAAATTGTTTTTGTTTTTTGGTTGAGAATTAATTTCTTAACGACCAATATACCTATTTCACTTTTGGTTGAAACTTGATATTTTTATAAAAAAATTATCTTTTCTAGTTGAAAATGCACGTATTTTACTGAAAATTTAACTTTTTGGTTGAAAGTGAACCTTTTGTATGAAACGTTACTCTTTTCGGTTACAAATGCAACTTTTAGGGTCTAAATAATCCATTTTTGTTGAGGATTTTACAATTTGCTAGAAAAATTAACTATTCTGTTAAAAATTAACTTTTTTTTTGTTAAAAATTATAATTTTGTTGAAGTTTTTAGGATAATTAAACTTTTTGGTAGAAAGTTAATGCTCAGAGAAATGTTCTCTTGTGAAAAAAGGATTTTTTTAAAATGTAAATTGAATTTGGGAATTATGATATGATATAATAACCTTTCTGAGTAAAAATTGAACTATTTGGTTAAAAATGTAGCTTTTTTAGTTGAAAATTCAACTGCTTCGTTGAAAGTTGAACCATTGTATTAAAAATTCATGTTTTTCAATATTCACATTTTTGGTTTAAATTAAATTTTTTGGTTGAAAATTCGTTTTTCTTTTTCAATTAAAATTAATATTTTTTATCTGAAAATGTTTAAAATTCAGTATATTTGATATATTATATGAGTAGAATTCTATTGGAACTATATTCATGTGGGTATATTTAATGTTTAAAAAAAGTATAACATGTTTGCTTATTGGCTCATGGCAACTTTAGATGCTCTTCTCCCGGAATGCAGTTTTTTGAAATTTTAACTTGAAAAATACCCCCGCGAATCGTTTTCCAACATCAAGTTCGCCTCGGAGTTAAAATGTCGGGAAAATATCCAGCAAAAAGACCCTATACGTAACTTTGTACCGGAGCACAGTGGGGTGAAATCGGAAAACGAGGTTCAAAATGACATTTAGAACGCAATTATGCACCGCTTTTAGAATTTTTTTTTTGAAAAATTCAGAACTAAATT
>NC_046662.1:32495422-32510290 GCF_010883055.1 Belonocnema kinseyi | reverse complement strand
CCAAAATGTGAATTTGTTTATATAATTTGTTTATAAAATAAACAAATAACATTTAATGTTAAATTTAAATATTCACGTATCATCCTTACAATGAAAGCAAGCTATGCAAGTTAAGAATTTTTTATATTTCTTATACCCCTGTGCACTAAATTCAAGGGACGAGAAGTATAAGAAAAATTTTGTCTAGAAGATAAAAATGAAATTAGAAAAATCGACATTTTTTTCGATGTTTGCATTAAAATAAAAATTAAATAAACAAAAAAATAAAAAATCTACTCGCACCATTTTCTGAAAAATTTAGTTCTGAATTTTTCAACAAAAAAAATTCTAAAATCGGTGCATAATTGCGTTCTAAATGTCATTTTGAACCTCGTTTTCCGATTTCACCCCACTGTGCGGAGGTAAGGCCTCTTTTCATGCTGACATCCACGTGTTTTGACTTGAAATCTTGGAAATTTGAAGTATTTTATATTGCTTTAAATATGCTATTTTGTACTTCTGTACGAAATTACGGCAATATTATGGTCAGGGTTATCTTCCCTACTTTTGAGCAGTAACTACCACGTCATCAACTTGATTCCAAGAAAATTAAGCGAACCGAAAAAATGAAGCAACCTGATAGCAATCTCGTCTTGAAATAGTCGGAACCGAACCAAGGTAAGTAGGGTTAAATGGAAATTTGTTGGAGATTCTGAGAGACTTGCAGGGAAAAGGTTATTGCACGATACATCGCATTGCGATTACGACGGGAGGTACTCACGTTAATATCTGGAAGCAGATATGACCTACTTAGACTTGCATTGCGAATTTGGAAGACTCTCACCACCTTGCACTATAAGTGTCCTATACGAAAGGAGAAAGTCGGCTCAGAAGCGATAAAAAGTTGTTCAAATTCTGAACCCAATAAAACGTATATAAATATTCTTTAGAACGCATACTACAATTGATATTTTTTTTGTATTTTTCTGACGAGAATCTATTTAAAATGTTTTTTTTTTTTTTTTCTCAATAGCATAAACCACGGTCCTGCCTCTTTTAACCTCATTTTTTCCGCCTTGAAATTGAAAAATTCAAGTTGGTTCTCGCCCTTTTCGCTCGATTTTGTATTTATCTCGTGCTACGCGCTCTGACTTTGTATTTTTCTCACATTCGCATATTCGCTCTCGGTCTCTGCATTTCTCCAACATTCGTGCACAGACCTTTCAAAATTAAAGATCAACGAATCGACAACTGTAATTTTGCGATTGTAGTCTCTGTTTGGTTGTAGCACTTTTGGCTTTAGTGAACACATTCTCATCACGTATCTCGTACTTCGCATTTAATTTTGCTCGAAATGTCAAATTTTCTACATTATGCTCAACACTTTTATATCAAATATACAACGTTTTTTATTTACCTCTGCCTGGGATTGGTTATTTAGATTGTGAAAAATAAAGTCCAAATTGTATTTATCATGATTACTTTAATATTTGTTTCTTATTTTGCATTAAATTTTATTCTTAGCTGCGCTAAAACATGTATTATTTTAATAAATGTATATCATTACAATTCATAATATGCATGGAAAAGGAAAACTTCTTATTCCAATTGCCTTTTTTTTATAATTTTTTTATTTGTAATATTGCTTTTAACAATTAAAAAAAATTACGTTTTCTACCAAAAAATATTCGTAAAAAATTTGTAAATCTTTTTTGGTTGAATAAATTTTGCCTTACTTATTCTCGTAGCTCCTATCGTTGCACTCAAATTTATTTTTTTTATTTTCAATGTTGTTTTTCAAAAATGAAACCAAAACTACTTATCCAACAAAAAAGTGATTCCTGAAAAATTTTCTATTTTTTTTAGGTGCACAATTTTTGTCAATCTATCTCTTTTCGTATTTTGCTTTATTTTTCATAAAATGGAGTTATTGCTTTTTTATCAGATTTTTTTGCGGTAAGAATTTGAATTTTCGATTTTTTGTTAGAAAAATTTAAAAAGTCGCTCAGACAATCCTGTAGGGGCTTCAAAAAGTAACGTTTTTTTCATGACTTTTTTCCATACTACGCATTGTTTGGCTTCAAATTTTAATTTTCGTTTGGTTTTTTGGATTTTGAAAATGCTATTACTTTCGTAATTTGAATTCTACCCAAAAAAGTAATAAGGATAAATTGTTTGCATTTTGATCTACTATAAATAACTATCGACAAAATTTCAAATATTAGCTGGCTAACGAACTCTTCCTTTCTTTTCATATTCTTATAAAGTGTTAGATTACAGATTAATACAGATACAGATTAATTTGTAACTAAATAGTCGCACTTTTACAAATAAAGAGTTCTCATTCAAGGAAGAAAGATATTTCAACAAACTTGATGAATTTTAAAGGTCTATCAATTAATTTTTAATAAAAAAAATTGCATTTTTGACCCGAAATTATAAATTTTCAACAAAAAAGTTAATTTTTAACAAAAAAGTGATTTTTTGCACAAGGATAGTTAAATTTTTAACCAAAAAGGAATGACTTTAATAATAGAATTTTCTATTTTTGAACTAAATAATAAAATGAAACGGTGTATGAAAGAAGAGTATATCAATTGTAGTTGTCAAAACGATATTTTCTAAATTGAAAATCATGCGTGAAAACGTACAAATCATTAGTAAAGTACAATTAATTTTAATATCATTGTCACTTTGTTTGGTTTTACATGTAAGAAAACTGTGTTTTTGAAAATATTGTTACTTTCGTAAATTATAATTTTTCAATTTTTGTTTTTTTAAACTTTAATTTTTTTAAATCTAACATTTAAAAAGGCTCTGAACCTATGAGAGCTTACTATTGTTACAGATACAATAGTATTAAATTTAAAAGCCTAAGAAATTAAAAGCAGAAAAAGTAGATTTTTCTAATAGTAATTTCTGTGCTCTTCAAATTGTTTCTGGTAGAAAAATAGTTTAAACAACTCTGGACAGTGCTCTGTACAGAAAATAATAGAATGTTATATAAAAATATGGTTTTATTTATTTGTGTACAGCACTTTATCCTAAAAAATCTTCTTTGTACTTAGAGAATGTCTATTATGTTAAAAAAAATATGTTACGTAACTGCCAGTGAGGGATGGTAGTGGGTAACAAGGTCGACAATAACGTTACGTAATATGTAAAGGCTCCCTAACTGGTACTGTGTAGCTCATTATATTTACGTGAAACAGATGTTATTAACAACTGTAAGTATAAACCATTTTTTGAACTTCTATGGTTGTTATGTTGGATTATTTGAAAATTTAGAACGTTTCGGATCATAAACTACTTTTGCTGTTGAAATCGGAAAATTTAAAAAAATGGATTTTCATATTCATATAAAGTTTACGAAGAAAAATCCCATTTTCTTATGAAATGTCCAAATTTATTGCATCTTCAAAATGATTTTTTGATCGCCATCTTTGACTTTTCATTTAAGTTTAAATTTTTAGGATTAACGTATCATTGGTTCTAGATAAGCTTAATTTTCTAATAAGGTTTTTATTTTGATTATTATATGGAGTGTATAATTAACACATTTTCATCAATTTTATGGACAACATCTTGGATTATATCAATATATTTTGTGTTACCTACCAGCAGATGTTTTTATAAAAGTACAATTCTTTTTCTAGCGAAGTTTGAAAATATGTCATTGGAAACTTCCGTAATGAGCTATTTTTGGAATATTTAATTGGTCCCCACATTAGGTTCTTTCAAAATTTTGCATTTTTAGGCCGACGACCTATTTTGCAATGATTAATTGATTTTTATTACAAATATTAGGTCAATTTTTGACACTGTAGAAGGAGAAATCCAAAATTTGCTTTAATTTATAGTTCGGGCGATCATGAAAAATCAAATTTGCGCAGATTTCATTCCTCGAAAGGGATCAAACAATTTTAAAAAAGACCAGCCTACTAACCAGTTTCTTACGACAAAAAATATATTTATCATAACTAGAGTTTCTTTCTTTATCCCTGATTACCAAAAATGGCTGGTTAAAACAGTCTACTTTTTAGCTTAAAAACAGGGAAAAATGTTCTAATATTTTATATATTGAAAATTATGTTTCTTTTTTAGTATGGAGAAGTCGCCGTTTTTAAAATTTAATAACAAATAGGCTATTAGACAAGTTTTTAAAATAAAGGAATTTTTTGCTTTTGAAGCCGAAATAAAATTTTTTCCTTGCCAAAACGTGAGAGCCGATTTCTTTATTTAGTTTTCCCTCCAACCCAACACTTTTGGAAGTTTCTGAAAAAGTCCCTGTTGCTCACAAGATGTTGGCAACTTTCCAGGCCACGACGAAGTAACTATGTATGTAAAAGCTAAAGCGTAACCTTTCAAAGTGCAAAATGAATTTCCAAAAGGGATACAAGGTCTTACATTATTTGAGAGTCTTAAAATCTCAAAAGCATGTTGATTAAATAAATTAAATTGGCTACTCCCTTTAAAATATAAAAAATAAAATATCATAAGCATACAAACTTCTGAAACTAGTTTGAGGAAAATTTAATTGATCTCGAACCGTTCGTTCACGTCTCTAGAATTTTATTTCCTAACACTCAAAATATAAACCGTTTAAAAATATAAGAGATCTGCACATTTTTGAAACAATAATTATTGATTGATAATTTTCAATTGAAAGTTTTTGGAATTCAATAAATACATATACGGAACGATTTTTTAAATCAAAACTTTCTAAATTAAATAATTTTTAATTAGGAGGCATTTTGCAGGAGAATAAGGGGTCTCATTCCAGATATTTTTTTCCTTGGGCTAGTAATAGTGGTTGATATGCGAAATAACTGCGCCAAGTTTTAGTTCGAAGTTGGTTAATTTTTTAAAGACATTTGAGTTAACAAAGTCGTACTTTTTCTTCTTATCATAATTCAGTTGCTGATAAATAGAAGAAAATTTTATAGACAGTTATAGAAAAAATTTGTGCGAAAAAATTAAGTGCTAATTTTTTCTGAAACAAGCAATAAAACTTGTGATATCAAACTAAAGTTTCAATATGGATTTCCCATTTGAGGATGAATACAGTTTGCAGATCTGTAATTCAAAGACCCTATACAGAGACCACGTGTCCCTAGTGGTCGTAAGTTCTGTGAAACTGACTTCAGTAGCAGAGAGGGTGGAACACAATGCCGTAAGTTATAACGTTACAGGACGAAGTGCAAGCAGAAAAGATCTACTGATGCGTAAGTGAAAAATGAACTGAAATTTCCAAGAAATGACTAAAGTAAACCCAAATGCTAGGATGGCCCAGAAAAATTACCTGTTTATTTTATTAGCTGTCTCAATCCTCATATTTTTTTGAACAAAATTTTGTGCATTTTTTTATCAATTTCATTTAAAATGTTTAACTAGCGGTTCAAGACTTTTTAAACGATATAAAGGGTTAATTATATTTTTTTGTAAGAATGATAAATGACTGCTGGAACAGTTACGAGTATGTCAATAAAGTGATAGTCATCACTAAAAATAATTCTACCCTAATTTTATTCACAATAATCTTCTTTAAAAGTTAAAGCTACAAAATAAAATCCTCTATTAGGGGTTGAAAATTTATAATGTGCTTTTTCATACACGTTAGATATTTTTAGCCTTTAATCTTCATGGAAGTCATTATTATTATTATTATTATTATTATTATTATTATTATTATATCATTAAGCCTTTTGGGGCAAGCAAGATTCACTTGGTTCTAGTCCCATTATAGTTTCTGGTGTGAAGGATTTTATAGAAAGTGTACAAGGAGGTAGGGGGGGGGGGGGGCTTAGAATTTTAGACTAATCTAGAGTTATCATAAGAAAATTCCTAGATTGATTTCAGAAATATCGCAAGTAGATGAACAAGGCGGGTTCTTAACCACGATGCCTACCTTACCGCAATTGAGAAGCTTCGACCTATAGTGGTTCGTGTCTGTGCTAAGCTTCGAGCACGTTTTCGAACTGTAGTGGTTCGTGCCCGTCCTAAGCTTCGAGAACGTTCTCGAAGGATCCTGATGGCGTCACGATTACGCAATAGTCTGTATCCAAATTCATGTAAACAGGTTCAAGGTTATTGTAAGAACAACAAGGATGATTTATTGCTTTCTGACTGATAAGGCGTTCGTTACATGCGCAAAAGATGCAGGTGTATAGGTGAAATTTAATATGGAGAGCACGCATGGCATCCTGTTTGGACTATTAATTTGATTTATTGCTTCCTGATAGATGATACTTTTAGCTAAAAATTCCTGCCTTAATTTGTTAAATTCCCAAAAGAGAGAGGTGGATAGATAAAATTTGATATGAGGGTTATGTATGGTATCCTGTTTTAATTAAAAAATTCCTGTCTTTATTAGTTTAATGCGTATAAGCTTATAGAAGATTCTAGGAAGATTTAATGACGCCATAGAATAATATTGCGCAATTGAGTGAAGGCAGAATTTGCGAAAAACAAGTTTCAAGGTTATCACATGCATGTGTCAAGGTTAAATGAAAAAAACAAGGATGATTTATTGTTTCCTTTCAGATAATACATTTAATTATTTACTTGGTGCGTATAAGCTTCTCAAATGTATAAATATACATAAATATAGTTTCTAGAATATTCTCAATGATGTCATCATCAAACTTCTAATGGGCAATGTTTTTTACGTAAACAACTTCAAGGTTATTTACAATGACGCATTACATTTTGTGATGTTAAAAAATTATATGCCACACGTGTCGATTATAATGTAGAACATTCTAGAACAATGGGGCATCATATGATGCAATATCAAACAATATTATGCAAAAGTCTCCGGAAATTGGTAGAGGGGGTAAGAGTCTATAAAAGGAGACTAGCTCGACTCTTCCATCAGTTTATTGTCAGATGTCAGATTGTAAAGAAGAAAGGCAACAAGAGTTAAAAAATCGCTTAAACATATTTCTAAATTAATTCGAGAATTAAAAGAAGTGATACAAGTGCGATTCGATTTATATATTTTAACGCGAAAGTTGAATATGGTGAATATTAACAAATGCAGATGGATTCCACAAAATTGAACAAAATTGTAGTTAACAACGATTTTCTTCCAACGGAGAAACTGAAAGAGCCCGAGCTGAATAAAAGCTACGAAATTACAAACATCAAAAGAGTAACAACACAATTTGGAGTGCGGTAAATTGTCACAGTAGAAAACAAATTTACTGTGTTTCTACCAGAAAGGATGACCAATCTGCTGAATAAAGATGAAAATTTGCTGCTAGGAATGAAAAAATCCTTTGAAGATGGCGATCTCTGCATGCGGTACTTGGGTGGACGCTACAGTTCCATCAAATTTGTGAAGAAAACAATATAAAGTGTCTGCAGTATTCAATTATTGCTCAGTCTGTGAAAATCTTCAGTGAGATATTCATCATGCCTTATACGCCACGAAACCAAATGTTACATGCGACCACTTACAACCTGAATTCATCATTCACAAAGCAAATTGTCATCGGTGCTGACTTTAAAAAAGACGGCAATCTCGCCTCATCAGTGAAACTACAGGCCAGTCATCCTCGTTCAAGTGTAACCCTGAATCCTGAAGAGTGGAAATTATTCAAAAGTTACTTCAACCTTATTTCCCTGTTTTTTGATGGTCAAGATTAACACCAATGCATCGACTGCGGTAATTTCCATATTCACATGACTGTATCGTTTGGTGATTATATAGTGGCTTTGGAGCAACATCAAGGAAACCAAAAATTATCCGTTTGTGCTGCAAGAAACAACGTTTGCTGTTCTCCAGAAAGTCAGCCCTTGTGTCGAGCAGTGTCATTATTAAAACCATCGCTGAAAGTATTTGGTGTAAAGTGAAATCACCATCTGTGACAAGTGTAAAATCTTATATACGAAAAAATGATACAAGTTTAAAGATTAAGGCAATGAAAAAATAAATATTTGTTAATCTAATGCGTTTTGAAATTCTGTTTCTTCAAATGATTACCTTTTATAATCAGAATGTGTGTGAAGAAGTGATTGAGAAATTACAAGGACTCAGATGTGTGAATGGTACCTTTACCAGGGGTGTTAGTTGAAGTTTGCCGGTTTTACTCATAGATGTCACTAGATATATGTATACATTTTTATAATTTGGCATCTATGTCATATTTTTCTATGGACAATAACCTTCAAAAATACACAATTCCATTCTGACAAAACAATAGCATGATAGGTGTTTACCTCAGTGAATATGTCGAGTTTCGTTCCAATTAAATCGCATTTGCGGCATTCGTTGCTTTTCTTATTTCATCAAAAGAAAAAAGCAGTTTAAGCTCATTGGTTTCTGGTAGAAACTTACGGTGAACATGCTCCAGTGATTAGAACATGTGAGACATGATTTGGTCAATTTAAAAATAGAGATTTTGATTTAACAGACAATGAACATCCTGGTGCAGCGAAAAAGTTCGAAGAAGAGGAATTGCAGGCGTTATTGGATGAAGACTCAACCCTATCGCAACAGCAATTGGAACAAACACTAAATATGGCCCGAAGAGCAATTTGCTAACGTTTAGAAGCCATGGGAAAAATCCAAAAGTATGGAAAATGGGTACCACACCAACTAAACGATAAAAAAACCATTTGTGAAATGCTGCTTGAACGGTTCGAAAGGAAATTTTTTCTGCTTTCACCTGGTGAGGTCGGTCCATCGACTCCAAGGCCAAATCGTTTTGGCCGTAAGGCAATACTCTGTATTTGGTGGGACCAGTGTGGTGTGGTGTACTTCGAGTTATTGAAACCTGTTGAGACGGTGAATACGGATCGCTACCGGAAACAAATTATCAATTTGAATCATGCGTTGATCAAAAAACTACCGGAATGCGCTCGAAGACATGGCAAAGTTATCCTACAACATGACAACACACTGTCTCATACCGCTAAAGTGGTGAAGAACACATTAAAAGCATTAAGTTGGGAAATATTATCGCATTCGCCGTACTCTCCAGACTTCGCCCCGTCTGACTATCACATTTTTGCTTCGATGGGACACTTACTCGCAGAGCAGCGGTTGCCAATTTTGAAGAAGTCGAAAAATGGCTCGTCGAATGGTTTGCCTTGAAAGAGAAAATTTTTTTTGGAATGATATCTATGATTTGCCTAAAAGATGGGAAAAATGTTTAGAATCCAATGGTCAATATTTTGAATAAAAAATTTTTGAGATTCCCTTGAGGATTAAGTGTTTTCTTTATTGAAAAACCCGACAAACTTCAACTAACACCCTTGGTATACATTAAAATTTCATGTATTTTGTTGGTAAGAAAAATCGAAATAAATGTAATTTAAACAAAATTCGCCTTTTTTCATTTACTAGATTAAGGATAGTTAGATGTGTAAGTAAAAGGATATATATATATATATTTTTTTTTTAAATAATCAACGTTATTCAGAAAAACTTAAATTTAATACAAAAGATACTTATAAACTAGACTTATCTCTCCAACTATTGTGTAAGTCATCAAAACCTAACTATTTTACAAATAGCTTATTTCCTCTTTTTTCAGTACTTTTTTCACAAGATAAATATCTGAAGGTCTAACTTTGCCTAGTTTTTGTTCATAAAAACTACCTGCAATAGTTTACCTTGATAATCTTTAAGCATATACGTCACTGGTTCAGTATTCTTGACATGGCTTATAGTAAATATTTCAGTTGTCCAATTCGGTGTGTAGCCTTTATCTCCAACTTTAAATTTCGCTTTTTCAACTGCTTCTTTTACACTGTAATTTTTGTATACATCAAACAACAATTTTTCCTCATTTTGTTTAGTAACATCTTTTGGTTTTATTCCAATAGTATGGTGTATACTATCAGTGTAAGATGAAACTAAATATTTCAAAATATCTATCTACTTGTGATTCCCCTGTAAGCTAAATTGTATCCATATTTTATTCTTTAAAGTACGATTAAATCGCTCGCAAATGGACGCTTTTAAATGACTAATGTCGTCTACAAATTTATCTTGTATCGCTTCATAAGATTTTCAAATTGCGAATTGTACAATTGTTTTTTCTCTATCAACTTGTAAATTTATCGGTATGCGCCCCTCATCAAGTACAGATTCCATGGCTGCAGCTACATCTTCACCCTTCTTGGATTTAACGGGGACAGCCCAAGCAAATTTTGAAAATATGTCAATTACAGTTAAGATGTACTTGTATCCTTTGTTCACTCTCTCGTATGGTTGAATTTCAATAAGATCAGCTTGCCAGGTCTCATCAATGCCACGAATATCGAAATGTCGACGTTCGTAATTTTGTCTAGCTGCTTTGTGCAGCTCCTTCAACAACCGCAGCTTCTGAGCGTCCATTTTTGAGTGCATTCAGCCTGGTGTCTAATTGACTAATGAGCTCGGAATTTCGATACACTAGTTTTTAAATTGATTTAACATCGATTTTCACATTTTTTAAAAGTTTATCTGTGAAATTTTCCAGAGTTTTAATCATCATGGTATTATTGACTACTTCAGTTCGCAAAGAAGCTACAACATCATATATAGTCTGAAGTTCAAGCTGTATCGTATGTTGTACCATATGCAGATTCACAGCATCATACAGTTCTTGAGCTTCAGTCACTTTACACAGCCTCTTATTTTTCATATCATAATTTCCTTCAGATGTAACTTTGAAGCCAATTCCAGGAGGAACCCATCTTGTACTCAGTGTTCGCTTTGAATGCCGTCCGAATACATCGATGCTCATCTTGAAAATGATGAAAATCTTGATAAACATCCATTAATATATAATTTCAACTTCTCGTAGTTCTTCGATAATTGATACAATTTCGTTGGTGTGATTTGGATTACTAGCTGCTTGAGACGTTAGGAGTAAGCGTAATCGGTCTACCAATTCATTCGCATCATCCCAGTAAAGGTAATCTATTAGATTTTTCTCTCTAGCAATCATGTATTGTGGGATCATACCTTCAGCTGATAATGATTTCCCGTCTTTACTTCGTCTATTTAAATTTTCTGGTGGAGATGTAGGAATTAATTTCATTATAAAGTTTTTATATTTAAAGGCCTTACTGTCACAAATTTCTCCATTCGGTTCATAATGTTTTTTATATAAGTTTGTTGCAATAACAATTTGTCTATAATTTTCAAGATCACTGGGAGTTATAGAGGACTCTTGAGGTACTTTTTAAAATAAAATTTCAAGCAAGCCTTTACTTTTAGGAAAATTCAAATTACACACATGAATATAGTTCTGACTGAAACTCATCTGAGAATCTCCAATCATTAATCTATCTTTTGTTAATTTTCTTACTCCATACGTATTATCGAGTTCTCCACTTCGTTCGCCTATATGACAAATCATCGTCATCATACTTTCTTCAGCTTTATTCTTTGCTTCTTTTTTCCATCTAATTGGTTCAACTTTTTTCATATTCTTGAAACCGCCAACAATTTTCTCAAGTGGATTAACAATGGGTTTAGAAGTGTCACTTAATGTGCGCTGAACTGTTTCAACTGTACATCAAGTGTCTCTAATAATGGGCATCGTTTTCAACCAAAAGATTGACTTTGGTTATAATAAACCAGCACAATGCCACAAACTAATTAGTCGACAAAGAGCAGTTCAAGGGTTAACACCTCAAAGCGCCCCCTTCTTTAAAAAAAGTCTAGGCCTGAAGCTCACTATAAGAAGAAGAGAATAAAGATATTTAAGATTTTTTTGCACCTACATCTGTCAATTTGTCTATCAGGGATTGATTATTTGTTACGGAGGGGGAAATTTGGAATATTCAAGCTCCAATCATCTTTGATGAGTCGATTGCACACTGTGAAATTCATGCGCATCAGCCATATGGCTCATCGAACTTTAACAGCAGGGATGAAATTCGGATTGTCGTTCAGAATCAGGACCAGTGTCTCCTACCCAGCAAAAGTTCACTACACATATATGGAAGAATCGTACGAACTGATAAAGCACCAGTGACAAACACAATTTTAGTTTCTAATGCCATTTGTCATTTGTTTGAAGAAGCAAGATATAAAATCAATGCAATAGAAATTGATAGAAATAAAAATGTTGGCCACACTAGTCTTATGAAAAATTTTTTATCTCTAAATCCTGGACAATGACGTTACATACAGAATACTGGTTGGCTTGAAATAAATGATAATAATCAATCACTAACCGTCGCCACCGGTTACTTTGATGTACCTCTTAACATGATATTTGGTTTTGCTGAGGATTATCACAAAATTATTGTCAATATTAAACATGAACTTATTTTGACAAGATCAAAAAGTGATACAAATGCCAACTTGCAAGCAGCTCCCATTAGGCAGTATAAAATTGAAATTAATAAAATAGAGTGGTTATTGCCCAGTGTTAGGCTGTCTGATTCACGAAAAATTCAGTTACTAAAATATATTGAAAAAGATCCACCTATTCCAATAAGTTTTCGCACTTGGGAACCGTACGAATATCCTCTACTTCCAACTACTTCAAACCATGTTTGGACTGTAAAAACTTCAAGACAACTGGAAAAACCAAGATTCGTTGTACTTGGATTTCAAACAAACAGAAAAAATAATACTATTAGAAGCTCTAGCAACTGTGATCATTGCAATTGACTGCAATATTTTTAAATGATCAGTGATATCCTTATAGTAATTCAAATCTTGATATTAATCGAAATCAGTATGCTCTTCTTTATGAAATGTATACAAACTTTTAAGCTAATTACTTTGGTAAAGAATCACAACCAAAAAGTTGGTATAAAAATGCTGCAATCAATTAGAATTAGTTTAGTTGCATTTAAGATGCAGTAATTGGTGGATATTCAGGGTTTCAAGTTGCCAGGAAATAAATTTGTGTTGAATTCACTGTCATTTTAAAAAAAATTTCTAGTTATTGTTTCGTCGCTTTTATTGAGATATAAGGCAAATTTTTCCAAGCTACTCGGCATGAATCGAAAAGAATCGATAAATCTAAGTTTAACTCTAGTATTTGGAACATCTTTTGTAAATGGAATATACTTTTCTTTATTTACAGGCAGTAAGGAGACATGTCTCTCAAAATTTTTGTGTTAATTCTTTAATGAAAAAGGGTGAGTCGTAGACAGATAAATTATGAAAAACTACTGGAATGATATGAGAGTCTTTGTAATTAATGTTGCAGCTTCTATGTGCTGGAGCACCGTTATTTCCTGTAAAGTGACAATGGTCGCGATGTTTTACATCATCTTTCTTAAAACATTTTCCGCAAATGTGACACAATTTTGCATTTTGAAAATCTTGTTTTGCTTCGAAGTTAATTTTTTCATTTGTAATGGATTTTCTGAACGAGAATTTACTTTTACTGCTAAATCTTTTAATTCCTTTATAAACCATTCAGTGCAATCCTTTTCATGGTATACTTTAGGCTCTGAGGATGAATTATTTAAACTGCATTTTTTATAATACGCAACACTAGTAGGGATATGCTTTTGATACGCCGCTTTATCTGTTTGTGAATTTGTAACTGGTTCCAGCAAACATTTAATGTCTGCATATACTGCAAATGAAAGATTTTCTTTTTATCTGCGATTTTTAAGCTTTAACATGTTCCTACCATCCTCCACTGTTGGAAGCATTACTCTACAATGAGTCAGATTTTCGCAATCAGCTCTATGGTTAATCAGAGATTTTTCAAAATTAAAGTGACACAAGCACCTGTCACAAAAGAACATATAACGTTTTCCTTTCGAAAATTGTGAGACTTTTTTTGCTGGAATTCCTCTACTTTAGTTAAAAGTTGATCTCTAACCTTACTTTCAAACCATTTATTCATTGCGGTTGCTTCTAAAATAAGTTCATTTTAAGTATTAAAAATTTTTATTGATTCGATTTCCCTACCCTCTTCTATAGCACTAAATTTTGTTGCAAGAATGACATTGGTTTTTAAGCCCCCCACAGAAGTTTTCAAAGTATATTTAAGTCTACGTGTAATAATTGTTTTTGCATCCATGAAAAAATCATCTAAACCTTTATGCGTTAAATTTATAACTAAACCTGTTCTCACTCGACTTTTAAAAGCAGACTGCAGATCCTACCATCTCATTCTATCACCTTTCCTATCTAAACCCTCGTTCACGCCACTTCCACTCTTCTGAAGTTTTTTGAATGTGCGGTTTTTGGATGTTAGTAGACCAATTTTTGACTGCAATTTATTTTTTTCCTCTAGAGAGAGATGCTCCTTTCCCTGTCTCAGAATTTTGTTCAACCTCCGAATATCCTGCGTGCACTGATGTGTCAGTAGGAGATTTCGGAAGTTGTTGCATTTTCATGCAGCACTTCATAGGCATCTTCATAAATTTGAATAAGCTTTCTGCAGTCCAGTGAGTCCATTTTTAATGAGCACTTAATGGCTACCAGAAAACTGGAAACAAATTTTTTGCTATGAAGTGACTTCCATACTCCAAAAATTTCAGAAATAATATTTTAAACATCAGCATTTAATAGGTATAAAACTGACGTTTCTAAATGAGAGGTGAAAAGCGAGCATATACTAGGCAGTCTGATAAGTCCCTGAAAAATGAAACACGGAGAAATTTTTTTGGCCAAAGTCGGTTTTATTTTTCAACATACTCTCCTTTTAGGTCGATACAACGAGTCCAACGATTTTCTAACTTTTTGATACCGTCCGAAAAGTACTCGATCGGAAGGTCTCCAAAATACGCCTCAGTTTCAGCTATGAGCTCCTCATTTGAGTAAAACGCTTACCGGTGAGCCATCTCTTTAGGTTAGGGAACAAGTAGTAGTCGCTGGGGGCCAGGTCTGATGAATACGGTGGCTGAGGAACCAATTCGAAGCCGATTTCATGCAATTTTGCTTGTGCAACTAAGCATGAATGAACAGGC
>NC_046662.1:32487840-32495322 GCF_010883055.1 Belonocnema kinseyi | reverse complement strand
TCGACATTTTCTGGTGTAGTGACCTCTTTTGGGCGCCCAGATCGTTCAGCATCAACTGTGCTCGTACGGCTACAACGAAACTCGGTAAACCACTTATGAATCCTTTCAATCGACGGTGCAGAGTCCGAATAATACTCATCCAGCTTGGCCTTGGTCTCGGATATCATTTTCTTGCGAAGATAGTAGTGTTTGATCAAAACTCGAAACTCAGATTTTTCCATATTAAACAAAACTCGGAGGTTAGTCGCTTCTCAGTGCTGTAACTTGTAAATGCGTAAACATAAATGGCTGAAGTTTTGACAGGCGTCATTTGAAGGACCAAGCTCGACGAAAATGGTTCACATTAGTGAATACTAATGCCATCTCTTAGAATTTTCAGGTACTTATCAAACTGCCTAGTATCCATGGATAAAAAGCATGCGACCTCAGCTCGAATATCGTTGCATCACACAAGGAGCGATAAGCGCCGGGCAGTATACTCTCTTGGTATTTATTAACCGTTCATGAAAGGTCTCGAATTAAATTCATGCTGTCTATAATCTCTTTCTCGAGGTTCGCAAATGTCTTGTTACATATAACTCTTCCAGAGGTTGACGGACCTAGCATATGGTGAAAGAATGAATACGAAAGCGAACGTTTGCGAGCTGTAAAAAGAAGTGATCTCTCTACAGAACGATAGCATAGGATAATGAAATGTGTGCAGCCTCAGACTGCCGATGTTTGAATGCTTCTGCGAATTTAAACGCGTGTAGCTGTTATTTCTAGTCCTCGCTCGCTACTTGATACCGGAATAAAGCAACAAGCATCCCAGAGTATATATCTTTTTTTAATTCTAATTTTTCTCGAAGCCTCTAGACTGCAGAAGAATGCTTTTCACAGACAGAGATTTTTAGTCAAAGCATCAACTATCAGGAATTTTCAAATTAAATTAATAATCAAAACAGGATGCCATGCATAACCCTCATATCAAATTTCATCTGTCCACCTGCATCGTTTACGCATTAAACAAATGAAGGCAGGAATTTTTAGCTAAAAGTATCAGCTATCAGGAAGCAATGAATCAAATTAATAGTTAAAACAGAATGCCATGCGTGCATGCCGGTAAGGTAGGAATCGTGGTCCAGAACCCGCCTGCTCATCTACTATTGCATAAATGTTTAATAGTTTCTTTGATCATTTAAAGAAAATGTGAGGTCCAGTTTTGGGCTTCTAAACGCCCTTGATATAAGAATGATAAAATACCGTCTTTTTGAATGAAGTGATTAACTGTTTTACAAGAATGTCAGAAAACGAGTCTGCGGTACTTAATGAAAAACTCAACTGAACGTCCTGCTTTAAAAAATCTAGTTAATAAATAAAATATATTGCTTCCATAATAAAGTAGATGGACTTCGATCCATCGAGACAACCGAGGCTGTGTTCATATAATATGAACAATAATTGTCGAGTAGAAGAGCAAGTTTGTTCCCAAGTTGAAAAGCCATTTATTGAAATTTATAAAATCGTGCAGATTATAAAAGAATAGTAATTAACGAAATTTTTATTATCTGAGAAAAACGACTTTTGAGAAATTATTCTTTTTCCACAAAGCCTCAGGATTTTGATCATCCTTTTATAATAATTTAAGGTCCGTTTTTCGAACACGTATTGTGAGGTAATGAAGGTAGAAGTATATTGTGTCAGCAATTTCATTCTTACACCATCTCAAATAAAAATATTGACTTCCACCTTTAGACGCCAAATAATGTGTGTGTTCTTAATTACAATAAAATTTATAAGTATAACACATACAAAATGTCTTATTATTGTCATATTCATAAAAATGTAAATTTTCAAGTTAATCAGGCATAATTAGGATTGCCCAACTGAATCCCCTGATTAGGGCATGGATACAATTCAGCGTTTCAAGCCAGACCGGAGCTCAAGCTGGGGTAATTGGTGCGCCAAATTGGTGTCTAATGGGTGGTCGGGAAATCTTACTGGGACGCATTTTGTCCCAACTGACTTATCGCATGGGCTAATACGAACTATAAAATACAATAAAAATCAGAATTTGTAAGGAAAAACCTTGCTTATTTAATTTTCAGAGGTGATTCTGTCAAATAAAGAATTTTCTATTTTTAAGTTGCATAGTGCAGATTTATTTAATAATCTATGCATCTAAAGATTTGCTTATAAAATAAAACAGAATATACATTTCTAAAAGCAGGAAAATATGTCTTTTTTATAAGTTAAACTGAAATCAACAAGAACTTTAACATATTTTTTATATTAATTTAGAGTTAAATCTTCTAATACTTACAGTAGATTGATATACGCATATGTGATACTTATACTTCGTTATCAAAGAATGAATTTGATAATGGTATACGCTGGCACTTACATACATGCAGAACTTGATGCTACCGGAATTGCACAACAGCAGGGAAGAAGCCATTGTACAGAGGTATTTTCATATTTCGCGCTTTTAAAGTTGCATTCGGATCGGCCATTCGGTCAAGTCCGTGTATCTTCGGATCAAGTTTATCATAGTTTCCGTGGTTGCGTTTGAAACTTCAAATAAATACAAGTTCCAAAACAATATAGGTTATTTTACATAGTAATTACAAATAATAAAAGTGTTTAATTAATAATAAAGTGAGACATGTGAACTGAAAAGTAAACGTCAATTATTTTATGTGCCAATAACATTATGGAATGTCTGCTGAGTGACAAATACTATAAAATAGTAATAATATTCTGCGCTTCCAGTGGGCGAAGAGTGAATTGTGTTTACCGCTTATTTAAGTAAATAAAATATTACATGCGTAAACTTTAAATTGACATCACCTACACTTACTTACAGTGATTAGGACGAACACGTGAATCTGAACATAACCTCGAAATAATGACAGATCGGCCCGGCATGTTTATTATACTTTAGATTGATTATTCTTTACCAAAGAAATGTTTTGTGGTTTTTTATGTTTATCACTGATAATTTCGGTAGTAACAATTTAAATAATAATTACTTATTGTCAATTTAGCAGTTTAACAGATCGATCCTAGCAGAAATACACATCAGGAAATGCAGATGGAATTCGTACTTTTCGGCTTGGTGTATTTCAATAAAGATTGTTGAGAAATTTTTATCTCTGGACGTTATCACAAGACTGGGGATTGATCAGCCTAAAAACAATAATCTGAGTCATTTCGATGGTACAGGCGTATCAAAAAGATATCTCTGAGCAAATTAACTTGCCGGGAGTTTAAGTAATATAATTTTTAGGGATTATTTTTATTTTACAAAATGATTTCTCTGGAACTGATCCCAAAATTTGGTATGATCAACTACTAAAACAAATTAAAGACTCGTTGGTGATGAAATTGTATTAGCATTAAATCTAGAAGAGACATTTTAGGCCTATATTTTTATTTCAATTTTTTTTCTTTAATTATTCTATTTTCGAACTTGCTATATCTGGATCTGATTTCAAAACTGGCATTTTATCAGCCACTAAAATCAATTCAAAGTAATTTTGATGGTATCGGTGTACAAAAAAACAATCTCGAAGCAATTTAAAAAATCCGAATTTTAATTATTAAAGTTCTTAGGAATTTATTTTATTTTCGAAAATTTTTTCTCTGGACCTCATCTAAAAATTTGATTTTATTAGCCACTGAAATAAATTAAAGATTCGCTGAGGATAGGAGTGTATCAGTACTAAATCTAGAAGATAAATTTCAAGCAGGAATTTTCATTCAAATTTTTTTTTAATTATTCTATTTTCGAACTTGCTATATCTTGATCTGATTTCCAAACTGGCATTTGATTAGCCCCTAAATTCAATTTTAAGACGTTTTAGAAAATGATTCCTTGGAACCTGATCCCAAAAATTTGATTTAATCAACTACTAAAATAAATTAAAGACTCGTTGTTGACAAAATTGTATCAGTATTAAATCTAGAAGAGACATTTTTGGCCAATATTTTCATTTCAATTTTTTTTGTTCAATTATTCTATTTTCTAACTTGCTACATCTGGATCTGATTTCCAAACTGGAATTTGATCAGCCCCTGAAATCAATTTTGAGTAATTTTGATGGTATCGGTGAGCAAAAAAATCCCGAAGCAATTTTACAAGTCCGAATTTTAATTATTAAGGTTCTTAGAAATTTATTTTATTTTCGGAAATGTTTTCTCTGGTTCTCATCTCAAAATTCGGTTTAATATACCACTGAAATAAATTAAAGACTCGCTGAGGATAGGAGTGTATCAGTACTAAATCTAGAAGATAAATTTCAAGCAGGAATTTTCATTCCAATTTTTTTTTAATTATTCTATTTTCGAACTTGCTATATCTTGATCTGATTTCCAAACTGGCATTTGAACAGACCCTTAAATCAATTTTAAGTCATTTTAATGGTATGGGTGTAAAAAAATCGAAGCAATTTGTCTAGCCGGGATTTTAATTAATAAAGTTTTTAGGGATTTTTTTAGTTTCGAAAATTTTTTCTCTGGACCTCATCCCAAAATTTGGGTTAATCAGCCACTAAAATAAATTAAAGACTCGTTGGCGATAGGATTGTATTACACGGACAAAGTTTATTCGTAAAAAAGTCACGAACTAGTAGCTAGGTCTTGGATATAAGAAAAATTCATTCCTGGACATTGATGTAATTTCGTAAATAATCTACGAATTTTGAGAAAGAATTGACGAACTCGATATGACAAATATAAAATCGCTCATCACTTTTTTTTCGTAAATAATTACAAAAATATTATAAATGATTGGGAAAAGTTTCACAGAGCACTCACGAGCTTGCCCGACTGCGCGTGTTTACGCACTCATGGTTTATGTTTAGAATCTGTAGAGTTGGAGGTTTCGAATCCTCAGAGTTGTGCGAATTTATAAGTCCTTTAATATAAAATCTCTAAACGATATTGTCGATTTCGATTGTCACAATACTCGATTTCATTGCTATATGCGTTTGACACGAGGCGTCAGTGGGTTAGGCAGCGTTGGAAAATATTGAACAAATTGTCACGATTGCTCGTTCTTTGATAGCTACACGTGTGCGACAGAGGCATCCGTGAGTCACCGTGAGTTAGACAGTAATGGAATGTTAAACGTGTTTTCTTGAAGTTAATGATCCCAATGGAGCTGTCTTGATCTGCGCTTGCTTGGATTTGAGTGATGATCATTGGCTACGGTGCGCGTCTGTACTTGATTTTTAAACACCTACGCGAACTAGAGCCAATGAGCGATGCACAGTTCAAGCATGCGCAAGTATTTTTGCACCTCTGTTGGGAATAATAATCGAATCAAAAGTCGAAGTCATATGGATCAACGCTTCTCCTTCACCACCACCTTGTCACACGTACCACCGCAATACAGGGACTCTGATTCTTATTTATTATCGAATTCTTATTTCAATTTAAGACTCTCTGCGTGTTATTTATGATCGTCTTTTCTTCAATTTCGGAAAGCACATTTTAAAGTCTTCAAAGCATTTAAGTGAGCTATCTGGACCATTAAATATATCTACCTGAGTGTCTGCGAAGAATTTGTCAGAGCTTCACACAGCCTTGAGAATCTTTAGCATATACTCTGAGATTTCTATCGGTAGGGTTAGTATGTTTTTATTTACAAGTTGATGTTTAAGTTATTATTTGTAATTAATATAAACATTAACATTAAGTAATACTCCTATGATGAACGGAATTTGTTATAAGTTTTGTTATCAAAGTCAATTGCTGTTGTAAAATGCGATAACAACTTTGTTATATTTTGAGGTTAGAAATTGATTTTAGAATATAAGAGCGAACTGCTGGTCGCAGAATTAGACAATTTTTGCCACTTAATGTAAAATACTTCGTGTTTGAAATACATTTAATTAGTGAAATTTTTTATACAAATTTCACAAAAATTTCATTCAAATTTATAAATTTTTTGGTGAAAAAACAGAAACTATTTTAATCAGGATTAAAATAAAAAACCGGTTTTTATGTTTTCATCCTACGTCTTTTTGCTAAATTTTTTAACTGCGAGAAGTTCTCTCTTAAATTGCAAAATGTAATTTGACCTCAAAATCTTAATAAGTTTCTACTGCATTTTATATCAGCAATTAAATTTTATAATAAATGCCATGCATCACAGGAATAATAATTAATGTTAATGTTTATAATGAATGCAAATAATAACTAAAACATTAACTTATAACTAAAAATACACCAATGTTACACTAACTTTACTCAATATCAGAAACTTCACCACAAAACAGCTGCATAAAATATATAGGCTTCCAATGTTTTATGTGCTTTTGAATAATATATGGTTTAATAAATGTGGGATTGAATGAATGATGTTCAGTTTTATAGATGTATCGGGTCTTCATATCTGCCGACAATTTTGCTAAATAGTTAATCTTTATTATATAAATATATACACGGAAATTTTTAAACAAATAATTCCATTTTTAACTAAAAAAGATCAAGTTTCAATAAAAAATATCAAATTTTAAACAAAAATAGAATAATTCATTGTTTAGTATATAAAAGTTAATATTCAGTCAAAAAAAAATGAAATTGTCTACAAATTATTTAAAATTTTATCCAAAACAGGCGAATTTGAAACCAAATAGTAAAAGTAATTCAGGCAGGTTCTACAAATTATTTAGCAGAATCTCTGAGCGATTAAAATTGTTTTATTGTAAATTATGCAAGACGTTTTTTCCAATGTAATCGAAAAAGTGTTGTTATCAATTTTTTATTTGATGAAACAATTTTCAATCGAAAAAATTGTTTACAAATTATTTTTTCAGTGACGTATATGTGATTATATTAAATTTTTTATTATTTTACTATTTTTTTGTTATTTTTCAGATAATCTGTTTGTACGAAATGTATTATTTTAAATTGTAAGAAACCTAATACAGATGTAAATTGTTTCAACTAAATTAATATTCAAACCAAGAAAAATATTATAAAAAGTATTTAGAATAATATAGAATTCACTTAAAATCAACAGGTTCTATAAATTATTTAGCAAAATCTCTGAGCGATTAAAATTGTTTTATAGTAAATTATGCAAGACCTTTTTCCCGATCTAAGACAATAAAAAGTCAAATTTGGACATCTATGTTAAAAATAATTAAAAACAAATTAATTTTTTACACATAAAGTTAATTCTATACAAAAGACGATTAGTTTTCAACCAACAATGATACAATAAAAATTTTCTTTAAAGACATTAATTTTTAATAAATAAAAAAAAAAAAATAGTTGAATCCTCAATAAACAAGATAATATTTTAACAAAGAAAATTAATTTTCTACCAAAACGATGAATTTTCAACTAAAAAAATTAGTTTTCAATTATAAATATACTTTTCCATCCTAAAATTGTGCAGTTAAATTTTTGATAAAATAGTTGACTCATCAATCAAAAAGATCGATTTTCAAACAAATATTGGAGTTTTCAACTAAAAAAGATAAATTTTTA
>NC_046662.1:32483455-32487740 GCF_010883055.1 Belonocnema kinseyi | reverse complement strand
ATTCCTTTTTAGTTAAATAAATTAATATTTAACAACAAACAATTAAATTTTCAACAAATTAGTTGAAATTTATTAAAATAAATGAATTTGATAATACACAGTTGAAGTTTCAAACAAACAGATGAATTTTCAACCAAGAAGATTAATTTTATATAAAAAAAGACGATGTTTGAAACAAAAAATTGATTTTTCAACACAAAAATATAAATTTCTAATTCAAAATTTCAGTGTTTCACCAAAAGTGGGATAGTTAAATTTTCAGTTAAAGAATTTAATTTTTAACAACAAAAAAACGGAATGTGCAACTCAATAGTTTTGTTCTTAATCACCAAGATAAACTTTCAACCAAGAAGACTAATTTCCTACCAAAAACACGAATTTTTATAGAAATATGTTCATTTTCAAACAAATGGTTGAATTTTCAAATAAAAATGATCAATTTTCAATTTCAAATATCAATTCTCTACCAAAAATGATAAAATCCAATTTTATTTTACATAAATTAATTTTTGACTAACTATGAAGGAATAAATTAATTTTTCACCAAAACAGGAATTTTTCACATAATAGAATCCTGGAAAAAAGATGAAATTTCAATTAAGAAGTCCACTTTTCTACCAAAATTGACGAATTTTTAACAAAATTCTGAATTTCTAAATACTTTATTAAAACAGATAAATTTGTTTCCAAATATTTCGATCTTTAAAGAAAAAAGGTCGATTTTGAACCAAAAGGATTAATTTTCTACCAAAACAGAAAAATTAAAAATTAAATTAAAAATATTAATTTTCAACCATGAACATTACTTTTCTACAAAAAATTAAGAATTTTCTACAAAATGTAGAAAGGTTAAGACAAATATATAATTTTTATCTAAAAAATATCATTTTTTAACTAAAAAGTAATATAACTATATTTTACAATAATAGAAATTAATTAAAAAAATAGAAATTTGAAGAAAATAGTTGAATTTTTAATCAAATAGGTTCGTTTTAAACCGAAACAGATGAAGCTTCAATTGTGAACTTCATATTCTACCAAAAATGGGATAGTTCAGTTTTTAGTTAAAAAAATAATTTTCAACTTAAAGAAGTGCAATTAAAAAAAATAGCTGAGTTCTCTACCAAAACAGATTGCAATTAAAAATATCAATAAATTTTTAACAAAAAATGGAAAGTTAAATTTTCACTTCAATAAATTAATTTTGAAAAAAAAGAATTGTCAGAAAAATGGTTGAATCCTAAATCAGTAAGAAGAATGTTCAAACAAGAATATTAATTTTCTACTAAAAAAGACAAAGTTTTAACAAAATACATAAATCCTTAAACAATTAGTTAGATTGTTAACTAAAAAACATTACACTCTAATTAAAAAAATTAATTTTCCACCAAAAATGTAATTCTTGAATTTTTTGTTAAAAAAGAAATTAATTAAAAAACAAAAAAAAACAGTGTTATAAAAATTATTTTAACGGAGATCGAATCCATTTAACATTAGGCAGGTTCTGAACTTCAAGTCGCTGAATCGATCAGGAAGGGTGTTGTTTTTAGTTCAGGAAGGAATCGATGTTGTTTTTGGATTAAATTTTGAGAGAACCATTTTTTCGTTATAAAAAAATTCTATTGTTTGATTTGGTTTGATCAACTATTGAAATAAATTAGGGAATCGCTGAGTATAGCAGTGTATCGGAAAGAAATGTAGAAGCGAAATTTTAGGTCGAAATTTTTATTCTAATTTTCTTAGAAATTATTCTATAATTATCAATTTTATCAGGTCTAAAAATAAAATTCATACATTATTATTATCTTATCAGAAAATAAAAATGTTTGAGTATAATTCAAAGCTAGTTGAAATGTTATTTTAATGCATTTGTTTGAGGCCTCATTTAACTTTAAATTATGCTGTTAGAAATGATGATACCAATTCTGTAAATTTTATTTCAGATGTTATCTTTTCAATTGGAGGTTGTCTTATATTTATTATCGATTGATCAAACGAACTTTTAAGAGGACGTCCAGAGAAAATATTTTCTAAAATAAAAATAATCCCTAAAAAGTTTATTAATTAAAATTTGGGCTTGTTAAATTGCCTAGAGATTTTTTGTGATACACCGATACCATCAAAATTACTCAAAATTGATTTTAGGTCTGATAAAATGTCAATTTGAAAATCAGATCAAGATATAGCAATTTCGAAAATAGAATAATTTAAAAACAACATTGGGATGAAAATTCCTCTCTAAAATTTATCTTTTAGATTCATTCCTGATATACTTCTATCCTCAGAGAGTCTCTAATTTATTTCAGTGGTTGATGAAAGCGAATTTTGAGATGAGGTCCAAAAAAAAACATTTTCCAAAATAAAAAAAATCCCTAAAAACTTTATTAATTAAAATCTCGGCTAGGCAAGTTGCTTACGGATTTTTTTTATACACCGATACCATCAAAATTACAAAAAATTGATTTTAGGGGCTGATCAAATGCCATTTTGTAAATCAGATCCACATATATTAATTTCGGAAATGAAATAATTTAACAAAAAATTGGAATGAAAATTCCTGCTTTAAATTTCTCTTCTAGATTTAGTACTGATACACTCCTATCCTCAGCGAGTCTTTCATTAATTTCAGTGGTTCATTAAACCGAATTTTGAGATGAGAACCAGAGAAAACATTTTCGAAAATAAAATAAATTCCTAAAAACTTTACTGATTAAAATTCGGACTTGTTAAGTTGCTTCGAGATTTTTTTTTACTCACCGATACCATCAAAATTACTCAAAATTGATTTTAGGGGCTGATCAAATGCCAGGTTGGAAATCAGATCTAGATATAGCAAGTTCGAAAATAGAATAATTAAACAAACAAAAAATTTCAATGAAAATATCGACCTAAAATTTCTCTTATAGATTTAATACTGATACAATTTTATCACAAACGAGTCTTTAATTTATTTTAGTAGTAGATCAAATCAAATTTTGGGATCAGGTCCAGAGAAATGATTTTCGAAAACGTCTTAAAATTGAGTTTAGGGGCTGATCAAATGCCATTTTGAAAATCAGATCCACATATATTAATCTCGAAAATGAAATAATTTTTAAAAAAATTGGAATGAAAATTCCTGCTTAAAATTTCTCTTCTCAATTTAGTACTGATACACTCCTATCCTCAGCGAGTCTTTAATTTATTTCAGTGGCTGATTAAACCGAGTTTTGAGATGAGAACCAGAGAAAACATTTTCGAAAATAAAATAAATTCCTAATAAATTTAATAATTAAAATTCGGACTTGTTAAATTGCTCTGAGATTTTTTTTGTTCACCGATACCATCAAAATTACTTCGAATTGATTTTAGAGGCTGATAAAATGCCAGTTTGGAAATCAGATCCAGATATAGCAAGTTCGAAAATAGAATAATTTCATAAAAAAAAAATTGAAATGAAAATATCGGCCTAAAATGTCTCTTCTAGATTTAATACTAATGCAATTTTATCACCAATGAGTCTCTAATTTATTTTAGTAGTTGATCAAACCAAATTTTTGGATAAGGTCCAGAGAAATCATTTTCTAAACTAAAAATAATCCCTAAAAAATTTATTATTTAAACTCCGGGCAAGTTAAATTGCTTATAGATATATTTTTGATACGCCTATACCATCGAAATGACTCAGATTATTAAGTCTAATCAATCCCCAATCTTGTGATAAGTAATGATTGTTAAATTGACAAAAAGTAATTAACATTTAAATTATTACTGCGGACACTGTCAGTGATAAACATACAAAACCAGAAAACATTTCTTTGGTAAAGAATAATCAATCTAAAGTATAATAAACGTGCCGGGCCGATCTTTCATTATTTCGAGGTTATGTTCAGATTCACGTGTTCGTCCTAATCACTGTAAGTAAATGTAGGTGATGTCAATTTAAAGTTTACGCATGTAATATTTTATTTACTTTATTAAATACATATCCTATATAATCATAACATACCTTTTTTGCCGCAAATAAGCGGTAAACACAATTCACTCTTCGCCCACTGGAAGCGCAGAATATTATTACTATTTTATAGTCTTTGTCACTCAGCAGACATTCCATAATGTTATTGGTACATAAACTAATTGACGTTTACTTCTCAGTTCACATGTCTCTATTCATTAGTAATTAAACACTTTTATTATTTGTATTTACTATGTAACATAACCCTTGTACAATGGCTTCTTCCTCGCTGTTGTGCAATTCGGGTAGCATCGAGTTCGGCATGTGTGTAAGCCCCAGCGTGTCCACCCT
>NC_046662.1:32470362-32483355 GCF_010883055.1 Belonocnema kinseyi | reverse complement strand
ATTCCATTGCCAAAATTGTTTATATCCCGCACAGGACATTTAGTGAATATCTTGCGGGGCGGAAATCTCGATATCCTGGGAATATGCCATGGATATCCCGAGAGATATATTTTTCGGGTAAAATAATCAGAATCTCTGTTGTGAATTTGGTTAATGTTATCAAGAATAAGAAATTTGCCAAATCTTGAAACAATTTAATAAATATTCTGCAATATATTACACAAAGAAGAAAATTGTCCTTTATGTGGAGAAATACCCAGATAACATATATTTTTATGTATCTTTCTTGAGATTATTTATCCATGTATAAAAAAAGGTTTAAAAGCTTTCTAAAATTGAAACACTTTAAAGTATGAGTAAACGCTTCGAAATTGATAGCTCTTCAAAAACTAGATGTAGGGTAATGGGTACAACCATTGACCACTTTAGGAATTTTTTCACTTGAACGATTTCTCAAAAAGAATGTAAGCGTCTAATAGAATTTCAAACTACACAAATGGATAATTAATTTGAAAAAAATTATTCCCGTAGTAACCTCAGCCTTAATAGTAGTAGAGATTTTTTATTTGTGGGAGTCCCCATGACAAGGGCCCTTATGGACGGTTGATAGTTTAGAAGATATTCACGTTTCTCTCATGTCCAGGAAGTAACCGGAAGTGGGTATATTTAATGTTTGAAAAAAGTATAACACGTGAGCTTATGGCACCTGTAAAGTACAAAAAACGCTGGTGTTAAATTTGTTGCAGCTGAAATTTCATTGATCTCATAATGAGAATTTCAGAGAGTTTTCAGTTTCGCATATTTATTCCTATGCACGTACTTGCACATCTGGGCATCTAGAGGAAATTATCATTTTGAGACTGAATTTTGGCTCATTTAGAGAGTTGTGGTGTATTGAACCACGTTGTCACCCACCTGAACATCAGTCAAAGCAATTATTCGCTTTGCGATATAAGACTAAATAATTTTTAATAAGCTAACTAATTGGAATATTATTTACATCATTTTTAACTTTCCCTCATTTAATAGTGCGTACTAGTCACTTAGAATAAAATTATAACTTCGTAATGCAACTTGCAGATTTTAGGTTAGTCAGGGCCGTCGACATTTAAACTAAAGCCGGGATGTATAGAAAAAGTCATGACCGTCTATACGGGGTGATTTTTTTAACTTGAAATTTTTTATTCATAACATTTTTTCACATAGTGCTTATTTTTCGAGATATTTTAACTTGCAACTTTTAAATATCTCGAAAAATAGGCACTCTATGAAAAAATTTTATGAATCAAAAGTTTCAATTTAAAAAAACACCCTGTATATAAAATTAGGTATTTTCACCTCAACCACCCGTTAACTTTACCTTGTTGAATGCAGAAAATCTATAGGAAATTTCTTCGAACGCTCAGGCATTAATTTCGATGCAGACGGTCACGACTTAGTTATTACATCGCGGCTTTGGTGGTTTGTATGTCATGTCTGTTTTGACTAACCTAAGATTTGGCAATTATACTACACCAAGTATAATTTTATTTCAAGACTCTAATACCCACTGGTAAACGGCAGAAAATTAAAAGTTGGGTAATTAGATTTTCATAAGGGATCTGTGTGGCTTAAATTTGTTGCAACTTAATGGAACATCGATTTTGGTGTACTTTAGAGGATCGGCGATTTTCTGTTAGTTCAGATGTGCTTTCCTCGAAAAACGAGTTTTCGAAGTTCCAACTTCATAAGTGCCCCTGAACGTAACTCTGTACTGGCCGCCAGAGTCCTTTTCATTCAGACACCTATATGTAAAGAAATTAACAATAATGGCAAAAAAGACAATCATTAGCCATGCATTCGTAGTGATTAGTATATGCAGGCCAATAACTATATGATTGGCCTCGCTAGCCACAGAAAGTGATAGATTACTAATCTTGAAAACATGGTGATTAGACACTAAATCGTAAGACAAAGTGACACAAAATTATAGAGATGGTCTAAAAAAAGTTTAAGCAATTTTGAATGAATTTTTGCAAAGATATTAGTCATTTGATTTTTAGATATTCTGGTCAATCTCTACGTTTCCGCATAATTTACGAGGTCATTGATCATTGTACAAACTATAGATATATTTTTTACGGTATATTTTTTCAGATTTCATGTTTTTAAATAGGAGAATTTCATGCTGTTATTTTTAATTTATAACGAATTAATATGTGCACCCACCAGGGGTGTTATTTTAGTACCACCTGAGACTTTTTTCCGAGTCTTATTTAATATCCAAAATAATACTTTTTTTACAGTGATTGGCTACCCATTTATCAATATACAGAGATAATTTAGAGTTCAAAATATTACTATCATGTAGTTTTAATTACTAAATTCGATTAATATTCAAAAAATTTAATCTCAATCTATCGTAGCTATTAACAAATTTTTTTAGCTGTTTTTGGCTACATTGGTGATGAGAAAATTGATATTGGAATATTTTGATCGAAATCAATTTCCGTCGCGGCAAGCACATAATTTATATGCACACACTCGAATGGTTAAAATGTTGTCCAAACTGGCTTCATTCCCACTGATTAAATCAGAGATCCTATCTTGGGAAATATATATGTGGAGTTACGTCTCATAAAACAAAAATTATTCGTACTATTCATTATACTCCCTCTCTTCACGATCTGCTCCTCGCACAAAAATATATGGCTTCTCATTTTTTATGAGCTCCCGTTTTCCCTTTTTTGACAAAATTATACTCTGTTTGTAATTTTCGCGAAAAAATGTAGCAAACTTCAAATTGCAGAACATGGGCATTACTTATTTTAATGGCGGATAAGTGTTGGAAGAAAATAAATTGTCTACTGCCTACCCTGTTTTTAAAATTACTTTTTTATGAGTTAATTGCTCAACTTTTTAAGTGTACTTTGTTTTATGCTTCATAAAATACTTTTACTATTTCAGTTTTTTAATTTCCATTGACATAAAACATTTTATAATTCCTCCAATTTTGTTGCGAGTTACGAGGGATGAGCCACTCTCAGTTTGCGTGAACGCGAAATAAATGACAAAGAATATTTCAGAATACTTAAGAATACACTGGAAAATTTAGGAAGACGAGGTCTACCCGGAAAGTATTCAAACTTGTGCTCTAATTTTGTACCCAGTTCTTCTGTTGTTTAAAACAAGTATTTAACATTTAGTAGGAACCTTTGACAAGCTCTTTACTAAAATATAAGATCTGTACATTCTGATTCGACTAATGCATGTAGTTGCGTAAACGTTTAACCGCGTACGCGTCGTATTTCAGGATGACGGAGTGCACTGAACAAAGAAGGTGCATTAAATTTGGCCTAAAGAATGGCCATTTATGTTCGGAAGCCATCGTTATTATTCGGAAAGTATATGATAATGTTCCTACGAATGATACTCAAATTAAGGAGTGGCTTAGGCGATCTAAAAGTGAATAGGCGAAGTTGGGGGACAGAAAGTTGGAAAAATGATTGAAAATATGGGAAAATTGGGATTCGGGAATTAGAGCAAGTCAGCGGAAACTAGGGGTAGGGGAACAAGGGGAAGTAAGGGGAAATGAGGAGAGGAAAAGTAGGAAAGGTGAGTGGAGGGAAAGTCAGATGACGGAAAGTAGGAGGAGTGAGAACAGGAAGTCAGGGGAAATGAAGGTAGGGGAAGTATTTAAATTATGGTAAATGAGGGGAGAAGTGAGAGGAAATTCGGAAGCGGAAGGAAAAGAGAAGGGTGAAGGAAAGTAGGGGGAGGGGTGCGTTAACTGGAGATGTGAGAAGATGAGGGAGTAGATGAGGAAGAATCTGGGGCGGGAGGTAAAGTTAGGTTTTAGGGAAGACTCGAATGTAGGGGGTGAAGAGGAGGAAAAGCGTGGGACGGAAGCTTTGAACGAATTAATTAACGTTTTAATAAGCTCTGAAATCTTTTTTTGTAAGCTCGCGGAGCCTTCTTCGACTATTTTTTCCTAGAAAATCTGGCGTTTTTAAAAATAATAAAGATATTTAAATTTTCTTCTTTAATTCTTGTTAGAAGTATCTTAAATTTAAAATCTAAAAAGAAATTTCAAAATGCCCATAAATTCTAATATTAATGGCGGTCGTTTATTTCAAAATAAAATGTTAGATGTTCTCCGAAAGATATATGATAAATAAGTGCAAAAATATCCAAAAGGAAAGTTATTTTTCTTTTTGAGTTTATTTTGACCGGTTTTTAGCGTTTCCATAAATAGGACTTTTTGCTTCGCAAATAGTCATCTTTCTTTCTGACTTCTGTAGTATATAAGATTGAATAATATGTATGCTGGCGTTTTAAAAATTTGCCTCTTACATATGATAGTTTACTTCTTTTTGTTTTTTTTCTTTTTTGGTTAAAAATGGAACTATTTAATTGAAAATTAAACTGCTTCACATGAAAATTAAACTTTTGGTTAAAATTTATTTATTTTTTAAGTTGAAGATTAAATTTTTTTGTAGAAAATTTAAGAATTTGGTATAAAATTCCACTATTTTGTCGAAAGTTAAACTTTGTTAAATATCCATTTCTTTAGCTGCAGAGTCACTATCTTAGTTCAAGATTCGATTCTCTAGTTACAAATTAACTTTTTCAACAGAAAATGTATCTATTCTATTTTTCAGTGAAAATTCAACTATTTGGTTGTAGATTGGTGTATTTTGTTGAAAAGTCTTATGTTTTAAATGAAAAATTCACTATTTGGTAGAAAACTCAACTGTCTTTTGTGGTAGAAAATTTGTATTTAAGTTGAAAATTCTTTTACTTAGGTGAACATGTATACATCCTTTTTGGTTCAGAATGTAACTGTTTGTTTAGAAATGTATCGGTGTAGATTGAGGTAGCAACTATCTTGTTAAAAATACTGTCTTTTTGTTCAATTTAACTGTTTATGGTTTTAAATGAAAAAAATTTATTATTTGAAATATAAATTATTACCAGTTTTTTGAGAAATCATACTATTTCGTCGAAATTTCAACTAATTTGCTAAAGGTTGAATTACTTTGTCAATTCATTATAAACAGTAAGATTTTACAGAACGCCCCTTTCCTCAAATCGACTTACATTATTTTTAGATGTCCCCTAAATAAATACACGAAAAAAGTTACTCGTTAAAAATTACGACCGTCCAAAATATTAAAAAAAAAATGTTATGTAATTCATGAATGTCCTCTAATCCGGGTTTTAATTCTTTTTTGGTCCGCAGTTTCTATTAGATGTTCTTCCATTAAGATTTAATTAAAAACTGACGAGACTTATTACTTTTGAGTGGTAGCGGACAAAAATTTTGTTTTTCCATTTATAAACTAGTTTCTATAACTTTTCCGAGTTATCTGGGTCAAAAGAAATACAATCAATTTTAAAACACGTCCACACGTATGTAGGCGGGATAAAAACTATTGGCGTCCTTCAAACATCCCCATTCCACCCCTAGTCACTTCGCTCTTCACTTTTTTTCTTCCTTTGTTTACAGAACAACTGCTGCGAGTGTCAATGAAAACTCGATGAAAGTAGACAGTAGGTTTCTTTCACGAAGTGAGGGTTCAAGTAGTTTCAATCGGTAAAGGTCAGCCGCAGTAGTAAAGCTTTGCTTCGTCGGCCGACTTTCTTTTTTGTATAATTTTGTTTTGTAACATAAGTATCCTCCGCGCTCTTCTTTATCTAGATTTAATTCAGTTTCGCCTATTATTAAAATTTTATTTGGTTTACTGAAAGGGATCACATATTTACCCTTATTCATCCTTTACCCTAATTCAGATTTATTGTATTATTATATATTATTTTTACATCGATTTTAGATTTTTTAAATGGAATCAGTATTTATACTATATTAAATTTCATTTATTTTGAACGATTTAGATTTAATTCTCAACCAAAAAGATAAATTTTTAACACGAAATATTAATTTTATTCCAAAAAAGACGTACTTTTAAGTAAAATTATGAATATTCCATCTGAATAATAAATTTTTATAACTTAGTTCAACTATTTACTGTGCAGTTGAATTTTCAACCACATCAGTTTAATTCTCAACGAAAAATCTGATATTTTCACCAAGAAGATAATAATTTTAAATAAAATACAATAAAATTCCTCAAAAAGGAGATGAATTTTCAACTTTACCGTTTATTTTTCAAGATAGGTGTTAAATTTTCAAGTTGAATTACGAATTTTCACAAAAGAGCAGTTGAATGTTGAACCCTAAAATATCAGTTGTGATAAAAAAAGTTAATTTTCAACCACATTACATTTTCAAAAAATGATCAACATTTGTATAAAAAATACTACTTTTAACAAAGCTGCTGATTTTTCAAATAAAAAAGATTTATTGGTCAAGAAAGGAAGACAATTTAAACTATGTTGTTGAATTTTCAATCTAAAAAGGTGAATTTTCTACAATTAATATTTTACAAAATTTTTTAACTGAGGTAAAAAATCTTTCAAATAAAAAAGATTTTTGGGTCAAGAAAGGAAGACAATTTGAACTAAGTTGTTAAATTTTCAAACCAAAAATAAAAAATTTGCATGAATAAGTTCATTTCTAAAGAAATAGATGAATTTTTCACGAAAGTAATAAAAATATTAACTAAAAAGTTAATTTTTCACAGATTAATTTTATTTTCATTGCAAATATTTGATTTTTCAACTGAAAAGGAATTTTTTCAGCAAAATAATTTATTTTATAATAAAGAAATATTTTTCTGTCATTAAAAAAAATGTCAACTAAATTGTCGAATTTTCAAGCCAAAAAGTCGAATTTAAACAAAAAGTTGCATTTTTATAAAAAAATGTCATATTTTTCATTAAAAACATACGTTAATTCTCAATAAAAAACGGCAAATTAATCCAAAAACATACGGATTCTCTACAAAACACCTGAATCCCACGAAAAACATTTGCGATGCTAGATGCTATATAGATTTTTTGAAATAGAAGTTGGTCAAGTGATTTGGGAAAAAATATTCATAATTAAATACATAAAGAAACTTTTTTGTAAAGATCCTTTGAGAAATTTATAACTTGGCTGGATTATATCATACAATCAGTCATCGTCCATACCCAGTAATTTTGCATTAAAATGATTTTTTTTATTAGATTCAATCCCGCCACTTTTTATAATGTCTAATATGGCATCTTAAAATTTATTTAAAAATTTCTGTAGGGCACCTTATAAAAAAGTTTTCTCATACACTTTATCAAAAATAATTTTTAACAAGATAGTTTAATTTTTAAGCAAAAAGGATGACTTTTTTACAAATTTGTTCAATTAAAAAAAAATTAAACCTTCAACCAAATAATTAACTTTTAAACCAAATCGTATAGTTGTTATCCAAAAATATAATAGTATGATTCTCAACCAGCAAAAAATGAACTTTTAACAAAAAATAGTTGTCCTTTCTTGCTGGGTTTTATTTATTAATTTTTCATTTAAGTGGGAAAAATTAATTAAAATAAAAAGTCAAAATCTATCTACTGGTAAAAATATGTACATTTTTCAAAATGCAAACATGCCCATTCTTCTATTTTGTTGTTTCTCTAATTTTAAATGTTTGATCTTCTTAAATCTTTTCTTATTCTCATTATTTATAATTGGGAAAGTATTAGAATTGTCCAAAATTTGATACTACATTTATCAACGGATCTCCACGTTTCGAGAGCCCCTGGATCTGAAAATCCAGTTTTTACGATGGCGTCTGTGTGTCAGTCTGACCGTCCGAAAACAAGATATCTCTCGAAAAAATAAACGAATAAAATCGATCGTTGACACAGTTTTTTAAGGGCCTAAAAGAAAGAACGAGTTCGCTAACAAGCCATATTGAATATAAATTCAAAAATATAGAGCATTTTATAGAACATTTTGGGTCCATTTTTTATATAATTAAAAATGGTGAGTACGGCTTTTTATGGTGCTAAGAAAGACAAAAAATGTATCCTCATAACTTTTTACGATAAAAAGAAAATTCCAAAAGTCATAGCATTTTCAAAATTTTATATATCAATCGAAAATCAAAACTTTAAGCCAAACAACGCACGATATGAAAAAAGTCAAGAGAAGAAAAATATTGTTTTTTGAAAGCACTACAAGATTATTATAACAACTTTTTGGATTTTCTTGGAAAATCGAAAATTCAAATTTTTATTGCACACAAAATAATGAAAAATTAAAAATCCCATTTTGTGGTTGAACTAGGCAGGATACGAAAAAAGATGATTTATAAAAATTGTGATCCCAAAAAAGATCTACAATTCCTTTGAGAATCGTTTCTTGAAACGACGCGTGCTTTTTGTTTTATTCGTACAATTATAATGTGCACCCCAAAGTCTACAGAGCTTTGAGAAACTGAATATTTAACTATATTATTCAAGTAGAAAATTCAGAATATGAAGACGAATATAAATACTGCGATCTAAAGAAGATTTTTTTGATAAAGATTTATTCAAGCATTCCAAATGTAAAGAATAAATATCCGAGCGGGAAGCGCGAGATTCAATAGCCTCAACAGTGCTGAAGTGTTCAAAATATTTTTCAAAGCTAGATTAATTCAGAAGCTAGATTAAAAAAGCTAAATTATGAGAAAACTTGCTTAATATATTTAGCAGTGCCGCTTATAAAAGTCGGCACTGTAAAGAGGACACTTTGATTCAATATTAACGAGATACTCATATGACATAAAAAGTCTTTAATAATAAATTAAATTCCCTTTTAATTTACTTTTTTTACTGAAAAAACTCCCGTTTTTATCTAAACTTGAATTACTGAACTACTGCGATCCACAATATATATAATATATTTGAGTAAGAGATAACATTATTAATGCAATAATTTCATAATAAAAGTTGAAATTTTACAAAGTTGGCTATCTACAAAATTACCATGGTCAACTGAATTCCATCAGAAATTTGAGTGCTTCTATAATTCCAATTACAGAGGATTTAAGTTAATTATGCTATTACTAGAGCCATGTTAATGAGGGGATATATCAGATGCATCAGCGCCAGCTCTCCTAAATTGATTTTTCACAAGGTTATATGTCTTCTAATTAATGCTACTAGCTTTATAATTCGATAGTTTGAGTTTCAATATCATTAAATGCCAATCCAACGACCAAATTTGGGCAATATCACAAAATGTTTCTATTGAAATTTGAAAAAGATAAAAATTTTCTTAAAAAACGAAAATAATAAAATTCTTTTTCTAGACAAAAATAAAAAAAAGAATTTATCGAAATCTTATTTTCCCATAAAACCACTGGATTGTGATTAAGAATTATATTTTGGTAAATTGGAATTTATGATAAATGAATAACTGCTGTTTCCTTCTTGATTATTATAGTGACTTTCTTATGTTGTGTAAATAAATAAAAATGAACGAAAAATTCATCTCACAAATAGATTCATTGGAAAATTATAACCGATTGATTGATTTTGAGAATATTTTTTTAGTAAATTCAATTATTCCATAACATGGAATATAATAAAATTGAAATTAAATAATAAATTAAAATTAAATATTTGAGCATATTAGCAAAAAATTTGCCTCAAGATTAAGTTTTAACTTTAAATATTGTAATATAGAAGTTATCTTCAATTTTAACAAAAATGTATTTTATTATATTTTATTTATAATCTGTTTTTCGTAAAAATGAAAAAAATGGAGTTTCCTTTAATTGACTTAAAAAATACAGTATATGAGACAAAATTTAAAATATGTTATACTTGATCATATTAACGAACAATCTTTTTTATTCTTACAGCTTATTAGAAGACAAAAAGTTTCAGGTTAGAAAATTGAAACAGTAATTTTCAGAGGTTGAAAAATGTCTTATTTAATTGTAAGTATTTTATGAGGAAAAATGTTTTTCCAAACTCTTTACATGTGTCAATTTTTATGGATTTTATTTTGTATATTTAAGAAAATTATATGTTTAAAGTATGTTTTAGAAGCTCTATAAATGATTTAAAGAATGTTTTGGTGATCTGGAAACTTTCTCATATAGAGATACATATCCAAAAAAGCGTAAAAGCTTTCGCAAATGAAGATAGAGTAAGACCTTGCATTTTTAAGGACGTACATTAGTTATCTAAAGTTAAAATATAAGCATTGATAAAAATGATTGATAAAATCGAGGAAAATATGCCCATTGTTAATTACCGTGTAACCCTTCAATAGCCCTCCCTTCTATAGCCCTTCCGAGAATTGCGCCGCGCCGCAGATCGGTGTAACAGGAGCTGCGCGGGATGCGCGGGGTCTGCGGTTGTCACTCAGGCGAGGAATTATGCGAAAACAAACAAAAGCGGAGCGGGCTATAATGAGTTAGTTCCCATCCACCGTCAGCCCCGAAATCAGCGCTATAGAAGAGTTACACTGTATAAATAATTTTGAAAGAAAGCTGAAGGTCAACTTTAGAATAGTAGTTTATGCACCAAGGGAGTAAAATGAAGGATTCGCAGCGAGTACGAATTTTGGGCACGAGCGAAGTGAGGGTCCAAAATCGTAGGAGTCTGCGAATGCGTTATTGGTCCCATAGTGCATATACTATTTTTTAACATGAAGGGTGCATAAGTCGCGTTATTGGATTTCTATAAAAAGAGAGCAAAGTACATAACCTCAAATTTACGCATCGCTCTGTTTCTGTCTCTCATAATGGACTTCTTAAGGATCAGCTGACTTTCTCTCCCTATTATAAGGAGAGAGAGAAAGACTGGGTTTACTCCCATTTATAGACATCTAATATGCGCAGTTTACCCCCTGAGTGTTAAAAAGAATATTTAGCTTAAAATTGTTTATTTAACAAGATTTATTTAGAGATTTATGTTTTGGATGTATCTTTAGGTAAAAGTTGCAATTATTATTTAATGATAATGTTGCAGGACTCATTTTATTTTATACATTTTATATATTTATTCTTTGGTACATGTTTTAAATAAAATTAACATTTGTATAATTCTTCAATTAATTAAAAAAAATAAAAACGTAAAAGAGAGAATGGCAGGGTATCCTTTAAGGAGTAAAATGAGTCATGCAATATTAGGAATAAATATGATTTGCAACTTTTACTTAAAGAGAAAGCAGAAACTTAAAACTCTAAATAACTATTGTTAAATAAAAAAATGTCACCTAAAATATTATTTTAAATTTTGCCCTTAGTTCTCTTCCAAAATTAGTTACATCTAACAATATGAATTTATTGTTTGATTTTATCAATAATTTTAAACAATGCAATTATTGACCAATAATGTTATTTTTGCTCGTATCAAATATGAATTGAAATTGAAATTTTCCTTAACAATGATTTTTGGAAATAAAATTTCCATAAATATATAAAATAATTTAATAAATCATGGAACAAATAAGACAAAAAAACGTATTAAATGAAATCTTATAATAAATACAATCAAATTCAAACAGCAGAATTAAATTTTAAAAGGTATTCTTTATGTTTTTTTAATAATAAGAAAGTATTGAAAGTATCGTATTTCATTATGGCAGACGCGGTGAGTGACATTTTTTAAATGAGAAAAATAATCTATTAACTTTAAAGAAGTGTATGTAAATTTAAAAGAATTGAGTAATCCTTAAATCATATAAGATTTTATATAAAATCTATTAAAAAATGTTTGCTGTCACTTTAAAAGAAAATTGACCCAGTTTGTTTTCTTAAAGAAAGGATAATTCGTTCGCACATAGCTTGCACACTTCTAGATCAGTCTAAACAAGATTGGTAACTTAGGATTGTATGTGAGGAACAAAGTAAATTTCCTACGTAAATTCTAGGCATGGAAAATTAATTAATACTAAAACGGGTAAAAGCGAAACCCAATAATTAAAACAAGAGATAAATTGAATTCAGTATCGTTTACAAAAGTTTCAATATCCGCGAAAACTACTAACAACTTCGTTTATCGTCAGGACAGGATTTCCTATATCTTTGGAATGGAAAACGTTTAGCTGCGACCTCCTTTTGGGAGCTAATTTCTCTTATAAATACGACCAGGCTCCAGCAGAGAACGCTTCATTCGTTATTCATGGTCTGTAAAGAATTGGTCCTTTTTTGTAGTTAAACTCAGCCAGTCCAGCAACCATTGTGTGCTGGATGCGGAAAAGAGACTAAACACTAAAATAGAAGATAAATTCGTATCCAGGAAATCCTGAAATGATTTCAAACTAGGAAACGAGAGTCCTTGGCGCCACTTGTCATGGATATAAATTTATTATCCTTTTTGTTTATGGATATGTGAGAGTGCTACATCTTTGAAAGCTTATCTTGTGTAATAATCACACTGTTGGTTTAGAGATCCCCAAATTTGCTGACAGCGAATTGTTTCCGACTAAACACACCGGAAGCTTGAAGAAAAAATTGATTCTATTTTAGTCAGGCAAATTTTTCTTGGAAAAATTAGTGTCTTTTATGTTCCTTTAAAATCACCTTACACAGAAATGTATTTTTATACATAAAATTCATTAATTTTTATTTTCACTTTCATCCTTTTAATCCCATTATTTTTAAAATTATTTTTTACTTATTTGTATATTCTTTTTATCCTTTTTCATTTTCTGATAGTGCTTTACTTTTCTATCTTATTTTATCCCGCTTTAGGGTTTCGTAGCCCCAGGCAGAAATCATAGTTTTACCCCTATCCCCCTGTTTTTCCAATTTTTTTCAAATTCCCCTATTTCCCCTTTCTTCAATTTTCTCTTTAAATATACTGTATTTGAAAACACAATTTTCTTTTTAAATGTACAAAGTGGGAGGGTCGGTAAGGCCGGTTTTTGGCCTAATTCATTTTTGGACCAAAAAATTTGAAAAAATCATGGTAGTATCTTATAAGTATCCCGAGTTGATTGCACGCTAAACGGACTACCCTCCACCCCCTAGCCACCCCCACCTCCCTACAAATATAGGAAACACCACTACCCACCAACTGTATTTTCGAGAGATTTGACACTCTTAAACATGTATTCTGAGGTTAGCTCGG
>NC_046662.1:32451287-32470262 GCF_010883055.1 Belonocnema kinseyi | reverse complement strand
ATCGACTCGGGATACTTATAAGATACTACCATGATTTTTTCAGATTTTTTGGTTCAAAAATAAATTAGGCCAAAAACCGGCCTTACCGACCCTCCCCCTTTATTCTATTATAAAATAGAATATGTTTCCACCAGTATTTAGAGTTTATTCTTTTTTAATTGCATAATTACCTATTTTAAATAATTTAAATTTCTGAACGAAATTTTCATTAGATATAAAATATATTTAGAAAATTAGGCCATGCAATTTTGCATTTAGAACAAAATTCAAGCAAGAATTAAAAAATGTACAACTGATCTGAATGATATTTTGCATTGAATACAAATTTCATAAGTTCTGGAGTATAAACAATTTTCAAAACTAACCAAAATCCAGCTTTCAACAGTTAAAACTATTCTTAACAAGATTTAAATTAGAATCCCCTAGATAATTTTTTTGTCAACTAATTTAAAAATCTTTATTTGTTTGAAAATAAAACGTAGGATAATAATCATGGAAATCACAGCAAGGTTACAAGGTCAATTGTGAGACATTTTTGTCAGTTCTGATTAGAGTTTCGTCTCATTTTCGGATTACTATCAAGTCAGGCGAAGTGGAACGGTTGAGCATTCGTTAGTGATTAAGCTGAAATCGATGCCGCGTTTATTGGAATACCTCTGTCTGGTCCGCAACGTTGTTATCGCCTTGAACAATAAAAATAGAGCCCTGCATTTCATGTCCAACAACATAACAGCAGCATGCAAAAACACACAATTCAAAAATTTCAAATCAAGGGAAACATTATATTTACCAGACTAATTTTGCGATTCTATTCATCTTTGACCTAAAGATTTTATTGAAATAACAGGGTTGCTACAGGTCAGGGAATTCCAGAAAGTCAGTGAATACAAGGGAATTTAAAATTGGTCAGAAAAAGTGAGGGAATGTTAGGGAAAACTTTAAAGATTCAGGGAATATTTAAAAAAAAAAGATTTTTTCGATAAGCTTTCCTCCCGACGTGTAAAAAATACCGTTAGGTTTGCTCTGAACGCCCAACAGATATAAGTAAGAGTTTATAAACTCTTAATTAGAAAGTGACTATACATATAATAAAATTTGTGTTAATTAATCAAACGTGGAACTTTGATGAAATTATATTTAGAAAATAAAATGTCTTAATTACAAGCATGTCTCACAAACCTATAATTTTATCATTGTTTAGTTGAGAATTCAGCTTGTGATTGAAAATTTTATTATTTTTTTGGAAATGCAACTGTATTGTGGAAAAATTATCGTTTTGACATAACAATTCAACATTTTGAATCCATTTTTTCTTTATCCACTAAAAAATCTTTCTTGGTTGAAAACCAACTCCGTTTAAAAAAAATCATTTTTCTTGGTTGAAATTTAATTTGCTTGGTTGAAAATTCATCTGGGTGGTTGAAAATTGAACTCTTATGCTAAAAATACGTTTTATTCGATTGAAAACTTATGTTTTTAACTTATATTCTTTTTTAGTTAAAATTTAAGTATTTTGTTTCAAAATGTTTGGTTTTTTTGGTTGAAAATGTATCTCCTTGGCTGAAAATTCCTTTATTCGGAAAAAAAATTAATTTTCTTGTTCAATGACCGATCATTTCAGTGAAAAATTCATTTCTATGGTAGCAAACTTTAATGTTTTAAAGAAAATTCGCCCTTTTGGCTTGAAAATTCCACATTTTGGATGATATTTTTTTCTTTATTGACTGAAAAATCTTTTTCGATTGGAAATTCAACTCTTTGGTTCAAAATCGAATATTTTGTTAGAAATGTAATTTTTATTAATTGAGTATTGAATTATTTCGTTCAAAAGTCTTACTTTTTGTTTAAAAATGACTTGTTTATTTTTTTATTTGAAAGCTGAACTATTTGCTTACAAATTCATGTATTTCGTTAAAATTTTATCCTTTTTTGGTAAAAAATTAATCCTCTTGTTATTTTGCTGAAAACGCGTAATCTTCTAGGTCTTTTTTCAGTAACCCTGAATAAGCCCGGAAAGATCCGGATTCGATTCTCAGTGTAGTAGGCATACATTTTTCTAGAGACTTTAACAACTTATTTTAAATTATATTAATATTTAATCTAAAAAAGGGAGGTCACTTAATATCTGTGGAAGGAATTAGGATATCTCTAATTAAGCTTTAATTTTATTTCAAAAAACTAATGCAGGGAAGATATTTTTCCAAGTAAATCATGGCGTTATTCTAACAGGGCTACAAACTAAATTGCTTTTTCTGTTCATACGAGAAGGTAAATTGCTTTGTTGACGCAGTGGGATCGTACAAAATAAAATTTAATTATTTTTGTCTCTTGAGGTACAGCTGTTGGTTCTTGGCAGAAGTTTGTGATGCTTTATAATAGCCAAGTAACCGTACTATTCGCGAAAGTTTTAAACAATTATAAATTTCTGACTTATTTAATGATTCCAATTAAGTTTCTCTCAAGTGCCCAAATGACGCTTCATTTGCCGTTGTTCAAAATTTTCAGTAATTAAGTGTAGAAATCTCTCAAGTAATTTCTCCTGTAAATTCAATTATTGGAATAATTTTACAGCAGACTTATAACAAATAAAATAAAATATACAGCTTTAGAACTCTTTTTCGGGGTTCATTTTCCCTGTCCGTTTTCAATTTTGCTTTTCCGTATAAAAACTCTACACTCCGAAGCACAATAATCTTATCACAAAAAAGTGTTTCTTCTACATTTATTTTAAACAGTTTTAGTGACAAAAATCATGCAGAATTTTATCAGGGGTGATTCACAAATTACGCAAGACATACGTCAAATAAATTAATTTTAAATCAAAAGGTGGGTTTTCAATTCATAAAGGTAAATGTGGAAAAAAAAATGAAAAAATTGATTTTATAACTAAACAATTAATTTTCAACCAAGATAAAAGGCATTTGCAATGATTCTTTAACCAACAATCTCTCATTTTTAACGATTCTTTCAACAAAAAATATTTTTATTTAAAAACAGTTCAATGAAAATAAAAATAAGAATTTTTAACCGAGCAAAATTTTTCGGGCAAAAAGACGAATTCTCTACAAAAAGAATTGAATCATCAACTTAATAAAATACATTTCGAAAGAAGATGGAATAGTCTCCTTCAAAGTTGAAAATTAATTTTGAAGTAAAGAAAAAGACTAATTTTTAATCAAAAAGTTAAATTCATAATAAAAAAAAAATGAATTTTCAATTAAAAACAGAATAATAAAAATATTGCAAAAATAAAATATTCGTTAAAAAAAGAATTTTAACCCGCAGTAATGAATCTCCAACAACAAAAAATTAATTTTTTCTATATTAATTTTCTATATTAATTGATCATTAAATTGTAACCTGTAAGAATTGTTTGGTTAGCCAAAAATTTGTTTATCAAGGGCTTTTAATCACTCGAAAAATTTAAATATTAAGTTTTACCTGATGTGATTCTCTTTTTACAAAAAATATTTTTAACAAAATATTTTTTCAACAAAGAAGATTAATCTTCTACAAAAAAAAAACGGTTTTTACATGCATTTTCAACCAAATACTTGAATTTTGTTAAGAATCCTCGAACAAATAGTAAAAACGTCAACAAAAAAATATAGTAAATTTTAAACCAAAAAGATGGATTAGACACCAACAGGGATAATATTCTACCACAGAGAAGCGAAATAGTTTAATTTTCTATTGAGAAAGATACATTTTCAACAAAAAATAGAATACTTAAAATGTTACAAAAATCAATTTTCAAAACGAAACAAAAAATAAAAAAAACGATTTTGATCACGTTTGTTGAATTTTTGACCAAATAAATGAATTTTTTAAATTAAGGAGAATAGTTTAATATAAAGTAAGAAAGAATTTTTTATCAAATCAAATAAATTTTGAACGAAATGGTTGAATTTTCAACGAAAAATAAGCAATTTCTATGAAAAAAGATAAATTATCTACAAAAAATAAAAAACAAAATTTTTCGTAAAGAAATTAATTTTTACCTAAAGTAATGAATCTTCAAAAAAATGTGATAGAATAGTTTAATTTTTAACACAAAATATTTTTTGTCTACAAGAAAAAGGCAAATTTTCGACTTCACTATTGATTATTAACCTGTAATCTGTAAAAATATGCTGCTTGTCCAAAAATGCAAGCGCATTTAACGAAGAAAAAAATAAACAAAAAATAGTTCAAATTTTAACCAAATATATGAATATGTAATCAAAAAGATGAAGTTTCAGATAATGCGATTACTTTTCTACCTAAAAGACGAATTTTTACGTAACAAATATCCATTTTCAGCTTAAAGTAGAAGAATTTAATATTCATGAAAAAATTAATTGTCGACCAAACAAAATGAATTTTCAACCAAGGCGATTGTATTTCTGTAAAAATAGATAAATGCTTGGCAACAGTGGAATAGTTAAACTTTTATTTAAAAAAAAGGTTTTAATCAAATAAATGAATCTTTAAACAAAGAATAAATTTGTAACTAAGAAGATTTAATATTCTGCCATAAAATACAAATTTCAACAAAATATAAACATTTTCAACCAAATAGTTGAATTTTTTAATGAAAAAGGTCAATTTCAAACGTAACATTGAAGAGTTAAATTTTTTATAAGATAAATTAATTTTTAATAGAATAGTAACTTTTCAATCAAAAAAATGTTTTTCTACTGACATAATAAATCACAAAAAAAATTATCCAAGTAGTTGCTCTGTTAACTAAGTCGTTGAATTTTCAACCAAAAGGATGACTTCAACACGAATAATGTATTAAATAATAGTCCAATAAAAAAAGATTATAATTTTAAACCAGAAACAGTTGAATTTAACTAAAAAGATTGAAGTTTCAACAAAATATTTAAATCCTTAACCAACCAATTGTGAGTTTTAAAGAAAAAATATGAAATGGCTTTTGAAGTAGTAGCATTTTCAACACAAAGCGACGAATTGTCATCGAAAAGTTAAATTTTCAACAAAAAAACAAAATTAACTTTAATTAGTTTCAAATTCACTGACTTTACCTGATTTTCTGGAATTTCCTAATTCGTAGCAACCTAGTTTCTATATAATCTATTGCAAGAATTTTCTCGATTTCTGAAACCGTATAAGAAAATTAAGAAGGGTTATATATTGAAACTGACAAAAAATTACATTTTAAGTATCGGTGGAAACTAGAAAATGACTTGTTTCGAAATTTATACTACCGGCATATTTTCTACAGGATTGAACATTGGAGATTTTTGAATAAAGGGAAGGAAAGAGAGATTCGTCTTTTATTGAATTTTCAGCAAATATATGAGGATCTGTTCCTTTTTCTTCCGTGATTCTTGCTTATATAAATGCAGCTTAGTAGTCCTGAATGCAACCTGGTCTCAAAAGGGTTCGACTCAGAAATTAAGAAATGGAAACGAAATTGGATATTTCTAGGGCTCGCTATTGTGCCTTTTTGTGAGAAAGGATTTGCAGTCTTACATTCAATTTTCATTACTTTATGCTGGTTGAAGTCTTCTAGAAAAATAAGCAGGGATTTTGATTGTACCGCTCGAAAGAGCAATTATTGCGCAATTATAAATCCTACTTAGAGTGATATTGCTCTTGGGCATGGCAGACTATCATTATTTTACAAAAATCATAAAAGCTTACATTTTTGAAATTTTCTTCATCTCTGATTTTCCGTGAGATTGGTACGATTGATACAAGATGATTTATTTTCATACTATTTAACCTGACTTTTGATGACAGAAAAGTGGAAAATTTTTACATAACAGCCTTGAAAATGATACCTTTTCCCAGTGACTCTTTGAGTCCAAAAAATTTCTGATCTTTTTGATAACTACAAATTCTCACTGTTTTCTGGTTTAATATTTTCAACAATTTAAATGATAAAACTTAACCAAACAGAATAAACAGACACTACTTTTGATTTGAAATAACTGCGCGACGGTCGCAGAGCTGCCAATTGTGACAGCGACATTTTTCGCCACTTTTCGATTACCTTTTATTGGTTGTCTCCCAAATAAAAATGCTTCGACTTAAATTGCCCCTAATCAAGACATGCTGAAGTGTAAGAGTTCGACTTGAACATGTCTCAGTTTTGAGACGGAGCCAGACATCAATTTATCCCAGTGAGCACAAAGTTTGGCGACGTCTTTACGGCATCTTTACGACATCTTTACGATAACTTTACGACATCCTATGTTCATGTCGTTAAGGTATCTTTACGTTATCGTAAATAAGTCGCATGAACTGACGATGTCTTTACGACATCGTAAAGACAGCGAAACGACATGGACATAGGATGTCGTAAAGTTGTCGTAAAGATGTCGTAACGTTGTCGTAAAGACGTCGCATCCTATCAAAAAGTGTTTAATAACAAATTTGTAGATCTTGTTCAAATGTACAATTTTTGTACTTTCATCTTTTACCTTATTTTACACAGTTTGTCCGAAAAATGTTATTTTTAGATTTTTGATTTTTTGTATGCTGTCAAAATTTCAATTTTTGATTTTTCAAGAAAATTCAAAAAGTTGTTATGATAATCTCGTAGGGCATTCAAAAAGCAACATTTTTCTTCGCTTGACTTTCTTTTATATTGCGCGTTAATTAGTATAAAATGTTCATTTTCGTGCGTTTTTTGGAATTTTGTAAATGCTATAACTCTGGTAATTCTTAATTTTTTGAAATGAGTCATTTAGAAAAATTGTTTTACTTTTTGAATTATATGAATAACCGTACAGAAAAAATTTGAATTTTGAAAAAAGTGGTCTCAAAAATATTCAAAATATGCCCACTTTTTGCATTTTTATCCACAATGGCTGGCTAACGATCTTGACCTTAAGTCTAGGACACATAAATTAATTTTGTCAAAGTTATCGTGTTCACAGACAGACATACAGATGCAGACATACCTACACACATATAGGCATGCAGACACATTCGTAAAAATCTGTTTATCGGATTCAGGGGGTCCCAAAACGTGGACATTTGACAAAAACTGAGGGGGGGGGGGGGGCAAATTTCACACAAATCTAATACCTTCCCTGATGAGGATGTAAAAAGTGTATTTTCTCTGCCAGTTTTTTAGTTTATTAAGATTATCTACTGTAAATCATTATCTACTGTAGGGTGGTTTTCTCTGGTGCTATTCTTATTGTTCTTATATTATTATTAATAACATGTAGTATACAAAAAGATTCAATGATAAAAAACTAAGATCGACGAAAGAAACAAAGTCGACTTTCGTTTATATGATAATCAGCATTTAAAATAAATATGACAAAAATATTGAAGGAATTAATTAAAAAGGAGAAAAATTTCGTAAAAGGATTGATTTTGGATCACTAAAATCTTATATGGAAGTATACAAAAATAGCGATTTTGTACAAATAAATTACTCACAGCAAGAATCTGTGAATTTCCTCGATATCTCTAAAATCCCTTGAAATTTCATTTTAATGCGCAGTTTTCTTTAGAAATAGATATAAATTCAATAAAATCTTCGAAATTGGTTCAAATCCGTAGAAACTTCTTCAAATCTTTGAAGCCCTTTTGAATTTCTTAAAAATCTTTTAAATAGTTAGAAATAATTTTAAATTCCTCAAAAACTGTTAGATTGATTGAAATTCTTTGGAATCTTTTAAAATAACTAAAAATCATAAAAATGCTTTAAAGGTGTTTTCTTTCTTCATATCTCTTCAAATCGATGAAAACTGTAGAAATACCTTTAAGGGCCAATTTCACCAACTCTAATTAAATTCATGATTAACTAATCATGATTATTTTTCAATCAATAATTGAATCAGCGTTAACCGGCAATGCATTCTACCAAGCATTTTCAACCTCTGGTTAGCAAATCGTATACTTTGTTCGTAATAAGGTCTAGTTTCTAGGTCTTTGTGTTGCAACGGCGACTTTGATTGGTTAGAACGAAATTCTTCGTTAATACTCGGCGCCATATTAGCATATGATAAGATTCTCAAACTTTGAGGTTAAGAGTGGTTTTAGTGGCAAGTGCAATAGAACAGAAGTGGCAATTGTGTTTTTTAATAAAAGTAGGAAAAAAAAAAGAAAAGAATAGTGTTGAATAAGATCCCTAGCAGCAATAAGATGTGAACCAGTTGCGTAGTACCGTAGAGCAAGTAGGAGTTGTATCCTAGGTGGAATACCGTTGTTTCTGAAATATAATTTTTATTTGTACATGGTAACCAGAAGGAAAGTGTTAAATAATGTACATTTCGACAAAAAGAAGAACAATAACTATTATTTATGAACATGTTTCATACAAAAAGATTAGGTTTGGAGTAGAAAATTAATTGTGTACCAACAATGATAATTTTAAATAAAATACATAGATTTTCAAACTAATAGTTGAGTATCCAACCAATAAGAAAATTTACAATTAAAAACAGTAAAATTTTCACTTTAAAAAACTTTCAACTAAAAAATGAAAACAAATTTCCAGATAAGAAGATCAATTTTCTACAACAAACAAGGAATTTGTTAGAAAGTGTATATGGTTTGAAACAAGTAGTTTCAATTTTTAACTGGAAAATATAAACTAACCATAAAAACAGGAAGAGTTAACCATAACCTACTGATGTCGTTTCTAAAGTTTTTAACAAAATTATTTTCCTTCTTTATGAGAGATTTTTTTTTCCAATTTGGCGATTGATCTATTGAAGAATTTTCTATGAGAATTCTTCATTAATCAATAGCTTTTTAGACAGTTTAAAAAAAGGTGGTTTCTATACGCCCGAACATGAGTTACGCCCCTTTCCCTTTTATAGTTCCCTCTTCCACTAGCCAAGTTCGTATATTTAGACTCGATCGTTTCATAAACGTAGATGAACGTACCTACTGTCCGGGTCTTTAGACTCAGACTTTCCAAAAAAGTTAGATCTCTTCTATGAGGTTTTAATTTGGAATATAACGTAAGTTAAATTAAAAATACGTAAGTTACTCAGTTGTTCATTGCAACAGAATACATCAATTGGCATTTTGGTGAACTCTTTCAGTTTCTTAAAATAAGATTCGTGGTAAGACAGCAACATAAGCTTGAAATATATTGAAATTTTTTTTTCATTATTTTGTTAGGGCAAAAAATCTCTAAATAAATACATCCATAGTCAATAAATCTAGAGTACTTTGCAGCATTGTTCTTTGTTTATTTTTAAAACTTCCCTTCGGCTACTATCCTTCAGCGGTCTTCACTTCCCCAGCCGTATTCACCCTTATTTTTAAACATTTTACCTACTTTTCGTCACTTACACTCACTTTCTCTATTTTCCCTCTCGACTTTCTCCTCATTTCCCCTTTTTGCGGTCCCAGTCGCGTCCTCTACCCTAATTTCCCTTTGTTTTCCCTACTTTCCTTCTTCTTATTTTCCCCCCCATTCCCTCCTCCCCTCGTCTAATTTTTCCTTACTTTTCCTATTCCCTCTCCCAAAATTTCCCTTCACCTCCCCTTACTTCCATTCTTCTACTTACCCCTCACTTTTCCTGCTTCTCTTAATTTACCTGTCCTCCCTTTCTCACGCTTCATTTCCCCTACTTCCTCTCTCATAATTTTTCCTCACTTCCTCTACCTACCCTCCTCTAATTCCTTCTCACTTCTTCTAGTTTCTTATCTCTAATTTATCCTTATTTCATCCACATTCCCTTTTCTAATTCCCCCTCACTTCCTGTAGTTCACTTCCTGCATCACGCTTCATTTACCTACTCCCCTCCCCTTAACCCCTCATCCCCTCTTATTTTGTCCACCTCTTCTTCCATAATACCCCCTTGTTTCCTCTTCTTCCCTTCCCTAATATTCCCCTTACTTCCTTTACTACTATACCCTCCAATCCCCCTCGCTATTCCTACTTCACCTATTTCGGCGCCTCTCGCTGTTTCCCGCATAATTTCCCCTAATTCCCCTTTTAAAATTTTTCTTCCCTTCCCCTACCTACCCTCCCCTAATTCCTTCACACTTCTGTTACTTTCCCTTCTCTAATTGCCCCTTACTTCATCTACATTCCTTCTTCTAATTCCCCTTCACTTCCTGCAATCCACTTACTTCATCACGTTTTATTTACCTACTTGCCTCCCCTAATTCCCCCTTTTTTCCTTACTTACCCTGCCACGATTCTCCCTCACTTCCCTTATTTTAATTACCCCCAATCTTTATTTTTCCTCATTTTAACTTTTTGAAAAACTAATCTCCAAATTTGAATATCTGAAAAATTTAGTGATTGAGATAGTGCTTAGACACTTAACTGATTACTCAGTGTTTCAGATTGATTCACTATTCAATTAAGTAGTATATTACTAAAACTTGTGAGGCATAAACTCTACATTTTATAGTAAAGCGTTTTTATTATTTTTAAAAAATTGAGTAGCAAAAATAATATAATAATACTCTAAGCTCGTATAAAAAGTACTTACCTGGCTGGTGTGTGCATGTCATTCGAATATGGAAACTTTTCACCTCTTTTAAATTTCATCACATTTATGGGTTTGAAGTTTTTACTAATATTATTTTATCTAATCTACCAAAATCTTTTGTTATTATGACTTCTTAATTAACACCGTGCAGTGCTGTCAGATTTTAAAAATATTTATTTAAAAAAATGAATAAGTAACTTTTCAGTAATATTGACCCATTTCCAGCTATTTCAATCAGTGACATTTCACTGATTCGGATTTAGAGAGTACGGATGGTCACCAGTTCGTTACTTATTTCGAGAATTAACTTCGTGACCACTATCATTGCCAAAAAAGAAACTAGCTCAAAGCAATTAATAACTTCCCTTCACGCATATTGAAAATATAACAATATAAATCATATCAAAAAGGCAATGCGCAATAATAATTTCAATTGTACATTTATTTCAATTATTTCTCTTTGAACGTAGTCATTCAACTGCGACATTAAACCGAAAGTTCAATGAAAGATCAGATCACGAACATTTCACCGATGAAATAAATTTCATTGTATAATAACCTCTATTTTAGAGTTGATGCTTTCAATTTTGAAGCAGAAGATTTGTCCTTTGTTCTATTCAGATCTGAACCTTAATCTGATAATCTTGAAATACTCGGGTCGTGTCGCGCTTAGCTTCAAAAAAAGAGCCCCCAGCGTGCAAAGGATAAGAGCATATCTGATTATGTGACTTTCTGGGCTTTCCTTTCTCAAATAGAATCTCCAAAGAAGTCGTTTTATCTTTGAAAATATCGCCACTTTCATTATAACACAATCCGACTTTTGACCTTTAATATAAATGAAGGCTAGACAGGCAAGGATCCAGAAAAGTGACCTGGGAGAGGCGGCGTCGGAAAATTGTATACACATAGAGAGCCATAATTAATTAAATTCACTAATTACGGTATATATTATATATTATAATTAATTTTTTATTATTTAAAAAAGAGGAAGGTTGTTTTTCTCTCAGGCTCAAAATGGTCATCGCCCAAAATGTCGAAGATATTTTGTCACGGTATTTTTGCTAAGAATTGGATATTTGAAAAAAATAATCTGCAGGGGGATGTGCCGGTATATATCATTAGCCACGGTCATTTTCTTGCCATCTCTCGGTTACCAAAAATGTTTTCAAGTCATAAAGATTAGAAACTCAACCCTTTCATGATTTAACAATTTTTTAATTTGAATATTGAATACTGAACTACAAAGTCAAAGAATGCGAAGCACCAGAACTCTTATATATGTTTAATGAGTTTACATTTAAAATAAAATAATGTTTAGTTCATCAAACAATTTTATCAGACTTTTACATACTTAGGACTCTTGTTATAGTCTGAAAAAACCTCGGTTCTTTCCTTTAAATATCATCAGGTCAAAAGATGTGCATATTATTATTGATTATTTATTTGTAAAAACTAGCTTTAAAAAGATTTGAAAGATTTCCAGAGATTCCTAAGGATTTTAACAGATTTCAAGGCTATTCATAGTATTCCAAGGACTTAATTATTTGAATAAATGCTGAAAGCAAGGGCTTTTCAGGCATTGGATAAAAATTTAATTGACTACAAAGAATTTTCTGAACTTCATTAAGATTTTAAATGATTTACAAAGAATTTAAAAGATTCTAGGTCATTTTCAATGATTTCAGTCAGGTATTTAAGTGTTTTAAAGAATCTGTTAGAATATCGGAATATTAACAAGAATTTTATAGGACCTATATATAAGGTTTTAATCTATTTTTAAAGATTCCAAGGCATATGAAGAATTTTAACGGATTTAATAAAATTTCTGATGATTTCAAATTATTTAAAAATCTCTCAATCAATTTTCCAGAATTGTAGGAAATATCAATAGATATAATAGTATTTCACGGGTGCTCTAAGGGATATTATTTGATTTCAAATTGATAATTTTAATTAAAAATAACTTAATAGGATCTTCAAAATTTAATGGGTTTTTGGATTAGTAACGTTCCTGATCGAGTATTTGAAAATTAAGAACTTCTTCAGAATTGTGCATATAAAAAATATAATTTTAAATTGAAATTCTAGAAATTTCAATGGTAGTAAAACATATTAATGGGTATCATATCATGAAGTATCAAATGATAGGAATGAAAATTATTCTTATTTTTTTTAAATTTCCTCTTTTTCTCCAGTTTTCAAGATACTTACCCTTTTTCCCATTTGTCACTGAAAATTGATAGTTTTCAGTTGAAAATTCAACTATCGAATTTTTCATTGAGACTTCACCCTTTTTGTTTGGAAATTCAACTACTTGGTTTGAAATAGAACTAGTTCGTGAACAATTCATTTTACGGGTCGAAAATTAAATTATTAGGTAAAAATTGTTTTTCTTTCTTTCTTGGGGTTAAAAATGAACATCTTTAAGTGAAAATTTAAAGATTACATTTTTGATTAAAAATTAGTCGTTCTTAGAAAAATATTCAACTATTTGATTGAAAATTAACTTTCTCTTTAAAAATTCAACTGTATTGCATAAAACTCATCTTTTCAACCCACAATTTTAACAATTCACTTGAAATTTTGGGTCTCTATCGACTAAAAATTTTCTTCATTTGAAATTCAACTTTATTGTTAAAATTTCGTATTTTAATTGAAAAATTCAAATTTTTTGTTGAAAATTTAATTGTTTTTTTAAAAAGTAATATTTTTTGGCCTCTTGATGCACTTTTTAAATCTCTGTTGTGCTTGTTGCAAGAACTTATCTCAACGTCCCATTTATAAAAGGGTACTATTTCGTACACATAGAAAATCGATTAGTACAGAAGCAGTGAGGAAATGGAAAAGTGAATGGAAAAATATACGAAAAGTCGTCCGTATTTCCGTTCAAATATAAAAAATACATGAAAAAGATGAGTGAGGAAAATATGCAAGATATTATATTTATGTGTGTCAAATGTAAGCTGGAAAGAGCATTTCGCTCAGACGTTTCTTCAAAATAATTTTTTCTTCAAATGCAATTCTATTTTCTTTCTAAACGTTACAAATCGATGGTATACTTATATTTATAAATATTAAAAATTGATTTAATTTACATTTTCAAGTTAAATCCAAATTCATGTTCATCGAGAATAGGATTAATTGGGTTATTTATTGAAAGGTAAATATAAATAATAATTTTAAAAAGTATCATTTTTCCTTTTTGTTCATTTATTTAACAATAGAAATCGATAAAAAATTAAAAAAATAATTAAAAGGGACTCTTGCGCAAGTACAACTGAGGTAAATTAGCGAAGAAGAAGCAGGGGAAATATGGGGAAATGATGGTAGGAAAAGCAGGGAAATTAAGGGGAAATTAGCGAGAGAAAGTAGGGATAATGATCAGAAAAAAGGGGAAATGAATTGAGGGGGTAATAAGGAGGAATGAGGAGAGGGTTAGTGAGGGTAAATAAGCAGAGTAGTAGTATGAGAACTGTGATGCAGTGTCTCCAGAACGTGGGATTTTTCGGCCCCCACCACTCACCCATCAGGGAGCCACACATTCAAACGCAGCGTGTCCGTGAGTCGGCTCTGCTACATGTTGCGTAGGCCAGCCTCCTGTAGAGCAAAAATGCGCGAGCACGAGCCCGAACCCCATCGACTTCACGATTTTCGGTTATTTTTAAAATTTTACTATATTTGTGTTCCATGTTTGACCTTAGGGAATAGATTTCAGGAATAAAATTTAAAAATATCTCCATCAGTTAGTAAAATACTATGAAGAATCGCCTTTTAAATTATAGATGAAATTGAAGAAATAGATATTTCTCTTCTCGTTTTTCAGCATATGATTTTTCACTAAACGTAAAGCAGATTAAAATACACTTAAAAAATAAAAATAAGAAAATTCAGAAGTTCATGCTGTTTTCTGTTCAGAAAATCCCACACATTTTTTAATGAAATTCCTTTCCACACCACATTCAAAGGAAAATTTTACAACATTTTTGTAAAATGATTAGTCTTTTGAATGAGGTCAAGTTGATAACTTTTGGCTTTTTATTTTAAATTCTTAAAAATTGTGATTATAGCCTAAAATAGCATGAAAAAAGATGTATCAAAAAATAACCTAGAGGACTTTAAATTCTCCTTGAAATCTCTCTGAATTCTCTTAAAGCTTCTAAAGTTTATTTTTTAGATATTTTTGAAAATCTACACTTCTGAAAAATGTAGGTTTAAAATTAGATTTGAATCTCTTCCATTCTTTTAAATATTTCTTGAATTTACTGGATTATTTACGTTTTTTAAACTTTTTAATCTTATCAAATTAAAACATTTTGCTTTAAAATCTTCTAGACTTTTCTTTTTGAAATATAAAATCTCAAGCGATTAGTAGAAAAAAATTCTTTTTTTCTAATATTTTCAAACCTTTTAATCTTCTAATTTTTAAGAATTATTCAAATTTTTTGTGTTTTTTTTGCAAGTTTTAATTATTTTTTAATCGTATCAAAATTTCTGAATATCGTGTAAACTTACTAAAATTTGAAAGCAAATTTTACAAACCAACATAAACATAACAAAAAATGGTAAGACAAAATTGCGCAAGAAGGCTTGGTAAGAATTAAATTCCTTATTTTTTCTAAAATTATATAATATGGAAAAATTACGAAATAATCTTTGAAAAAGTGTTATTTTGTTTAATTTTCTCTCAGAATTCATTGCATTCCATTTTTGGTTGAAAAATAATTTTTTAAGTGAAAATCTAACTATATGTTCAAAAATTGAACTATTCTGTTGTAAATTCGATTGTGTGTTTTTTCAAAAACAATTTTCAGTTGAAAATTCATTTTTTCCATCAAAAATAAAACTATTTTAAAATAATTATTTTGGTTAAAAATTTAACTGTTTTGATGAATTTTCGATTTTTTTGTTCTAGAAAAAATATTTTCTTATACTAAAAATTTAATTGTATCACTTTTGGTTGAATTTTGTTTGTAGGAAATTGACGTTTCTCAGTCGAAAATTCTTCTTTTTTGGTAGAAAATTATTCTTCTTGTTCAAAAATTTATTTATTTCAATCAAGAATTCATTTCTTTGGATGAAAATGCATTTTTAGTTGAAACTTCTTATATGTTGGTATAAAATGGTAAAAGATCATCCAATTTTTTTTGGAAATTAAACTATTTTGCTGAAAAATTGTTGGTTGGAAATTGATTTTTTAAACTCATAATGTAACCGTTTTTCGTTGAAAATTTATCTATTTTTTTAACCAAAATTTTTGTTGTTTTAAAATTGATTTTGAAAATCTTGAAATCCTGTTTTCGGTAGAAAGTTATTGGTTTGAAAATTAAAATAGTTGTTTGCAAATTTCATTTTTCGCTTGTGAATTTAAATATTTTGTTGAAACTTGGTTTTTGTGGGGTTGATAATTGTTTTTTAACTGAAAATTTATCTATTCAATTTTTTGTTGAAACATTATAATTTTAGTTGAAAATTAATTTCTTTCATTGAAAATTCCATTTTTGTCCGAAAATTTAACTAGTCCATTTTTGATCGAATACTTATTTTTTGTAGTTTAAAATTCGTTTCTATCGATGAAAATTGAAAAATTTTGTTGACAATTTTTTTTCTTGAAAAATTTTCTTTTTAGTTATAAATTTATCTTCTTTATTGTCGAATTATTCTTTTTCAAAAATAAATTTGTTTTAGATAAAAATTAATTTCTTTTGTTAATACGATCACATTTATTTGGGTTTAAAAATTAATTTCTTCAACTGCAAACTTCGGTATAAACTACAATGTTTGAGTTAAAAAACGTATTTTTAAAAGTAATTTCTTAGGTTAATCTTTGAATGTTTTGTCGAAAATTTGTTTTTTAGTTGTTTAGCATGCAGCACTAAATTTGAAACATTTTAGACCCAGAAGTCTTGTCTCCTATATCCATATACATCAAGTTAATTATATTTGCCTCTTCGCAATAAGCCTAAAGGTTCCGAGGTAACTCGGGATTTCAAAACCTGAATAAATTTGAGGAGCAGCTAGATTGTCATTTGTAAGGTCGGGAGAGCTTGGGTTTCTGCTCGTGCATTTTCGGCTTTACACGAGGCTGGGCTTCGCAGCATTTAACAGAGCCGACTCAGCGACACGCTACGTTTGAGTTTGTCGCTCCCAGATGGGAGAGTGGTGGGGACTGAAAAATCCCACGCAGTGACCCCAGATTTGAAACGAGACGTTGTCCAACCCTATCGCAGATCTATGTCCGTGTGAATGTAGTGGGAGACGATGTAAATGACTGGGTTGCACGGGCAACCCATTTCTCCTCTTCTGAATTCGAAAACTCGAAGGTGCAGGATTGCCAGTCGGAACACTTCGGTGGTTCTACTTATATCTTTATCTGATTTGAAATAAAATGAAAAGATTGAGATTTTAATATTTCCAGATTTCGATGCTGGCGATTCTCATGATTTGAATACTTCGCGCGCCTCTTTTTGGGTGGAAAATTCAAATATTCACTTAAAGTTGAACTACTTAGTAAAAAAATTAATTTTTTCTTATTAAGGATTCATAATTATAGTTGAAAATTCAACTATTTGCCTTCAAAATAACCTTTTTTTAAACATTTTTACTGTTTTGTAAAAAATGCATCTTTTGGGCGTTAAAAGTCAAAAATTTGATAGAAAGTGAAACTATTTGATCGACAATTAAAATTTTGGTTGAAAAATCATATTTTTGGGTTAAAAATTCAGCTTTTTTGTAGAAGATACTCTTTTTGACTTTAAAATGAAATAATTTCGTTGAAAGTTCATGTATTTTGTTGTTTCATGAAAGTTCATGTATTTTTTTCTAAAATTAAAAAAACTGCGAGATGAAAAAATTGCATTAAAATCGTCCTGATTAATTTTTTTTTAATTTTCTCAAATCTTTTTAAATACTCACTTAAAATTAATTTTTCAAAATAAAAAATCATTTTCCATTTTCTTAGCAATCAACAAAATTTTTGTTATTCTTTTTAAATACTTTACAATTCTCAAAAAGCTTAAATTTTCTTTTTAAGTCATATTTGAACTCATAATTGAAAATAATTTTATAAACTAATATCTATTAATTCTTTAATTTTGTACGGATTCAGAATCATCTTGTCAAATCAATTATTTTTCAATCTTTAATACCTTAAATTAAATTTCAAATATTTTATTTTAAAATTCTTTCAATTGAAAAAAAATCATAATCGAAAAAAAAAAATTTTCTATCAAATAATTAGTGTTTTAACTAATTCAATGCACAGGATCAAGTTTCAACCAAAAATGGAATTGTTTAATTCACAGATAACAACTGTGATAAAAAATTGAATTGAACAGGAAAAAAACAACTAATTTTCAACAAAATATATACGATTAATATTTAATTAATCCTATAATAGTTACCTTTTCAGATAAAGATAAAATATTTTTTAAAAAAAAATTAATTTTCAACATAGTTGTTAAATTTTCAGCCAGTCAGATGAATTTTCCACCGAGAAAATGAATGATCTTCATAAAAAGAAAAATTTTAAACAAAATACATGAATTTTCAAAGAAATTATTTAATTTTAAAGTCAAAAAGACGAATTATTTACAAAAAGTTGAATTTTTTAAGTGAAAAATAAGAGAGTTCAATGAAAGAGTTAAACTTTGAACCAAATAGTTAAATTTTCAACCATAATTAAAAAACCTTGTTAAAAAAAAACTTATTTTTTTACAAAGTAGTTCAACTCTTAGTGAAATAATCGACTTTTAAACCCAAGAAGACGTAAAGTTGATATTTCAACCAAACAATGGCATTTTTGACCAAAGTCCAAAAATGATACATTTTCAACCAAAAAGGTTAAATTTCTACCAAACAAGGTCGATTTCCAACAAAATGCATGAACTTTCAACGAAATTATTTAATTTTAAATTCAAAAAGGGTATTATCTACAAAAAAGCTGAATTTTTAACCCAATTTAAAGGCAAATAGTTAAATTTTCAACTATAATTATGAATCCTTAATAAGAAAAAATTAATTTTTTTACTAAGTAGTTCAACTTTAAGTGAATATTTGAATTTTCCACCCAAAAATTATAGGATTTTAATTTTTAACAATGCAGTCGCATTTATAACAAAACAACATTGCAACCAAAAATATTTACAGTTGATAATTCATCCGAAAAATGTAATTTTTAATCAAAAAGTATAAATTTTCCATAAAACCATTTAATTTCTACAAAGGAATACGTATTTTTAACAAAGTACATGATTTTTTTACCAAAAATGGTATAGTTTAATTGTCAGTTTCAAAAATCTATTTTCAACGAAAGAGATGAACCTTCAAAGAAAAAAAAGAAAATTTTTAATAAAGTAGTTGAACTTTTGACGGAAAAGAGGACTCTTTTTACAAAATAGTTACATTTTCAACAAAATAATTAATTTTTCAATCAAATAATTGAGTTTTTATCCAAACGACATGAATTCCAAAATCGCCAATTTCTTTAATTTCTTTCAAATTCAGATCAAGATATAAATAAGACTATTGTAATATAACATAATTATAA
>NC_046662.1:32449515-32451187 GCF_010883055.1 Belonocnema kinseyi | reverse complement strand
CTATAATTTATATTTTATACTTGAAATAACGTAACCTCAAAATATACGCATATAAAGAGGCAATCCTGCACCTTCGAGTTTTCAAATTCAGAAGAGGAGAAATGGGTTGCCCGTGCAACGCAGTCATTTACATCGTCTCCTACTATATTCACACAGCCATATGCCTGTGATAGCATTAGACCACGTCTCGTTTCAAATCTGGGATCACTGATCCCACGTTCTGGAGACACTGCTGTGATACATGAAAGTGATGGGAAAAGAGGGGAGGTGGGGCAGAGAAAGCATGACGAATTGCGGTGAAAGAGTAGGGGGAGTTAGCAGAGCGGGGGGGGGGGGGGGGGGGGGGGGGGGGGGGGGGGGGGCAGAGACAGTGAGTGGAGTAAAAGTTGGGGAAGTAAGGGTAGGGAAAGTAGTTCAAGTGAAGGTAAATAGCAGATCATTTTAAATTAAAATTGGAGAAATGTTAAATATGATAAATATTATCATGTGTTATATTGTGTAGTATCAAATGGATTCCAAACTAATTATGTATATATTTTTTTTACTAAAAAAGGTGACATGTGTACAAAAAAAATCAGTTTTTTTCACTCTTAAAGATTGAAGTATTTGAAATATTGTGAACCTTTCAAGTACAGTGAAACTCTTCAAAATAACCCTCCCTTCTATAGCCCTTCCGAGAATTGACGCCGCGCCACTCTTGGTGTAACAGGAGTTGCGCGGGGTGCACGGAATCTGCAGTTCTCACTCAGACACACACTCAGGCGTGAACAAGCAAAAACGGAGCCGTTTATAATGAGTTAGTTCCCACCTAACGACAGCCCCAAAAGCGGCGTTATAGAAGTGTTTCACTGTATTAAAAAAAAAATAAAAAAATTATATGCTTTCTATTTGAAAACTTCCCAGATTCTACAATTCAAACTTGAAGCGTAACAAATTAAACAATTCCAAACATCTTCTAAAAATTAAGGAATTCTCAAATTAGGATCTTGAAACAAGCTCGTTAAAAATAATCTCTAAATTTTTTATCACGATTTTCAAAATCCGTAAAAAGGGAAGAACTTAATGTTAAAAACGATTTTAGAAGATCTCAAACTAACGTATACTAATAAACTGTCACATTGACCTGATAGAAGAAACCATGAGACAAAAAACGTTAAATTAAAAATAAAAATTTACAATTAGATGAATTTATTTTTCCGTCATTTTTATGGCAATATTTTTGATCAGGACGACAGAACAATGTCATTAAACGAAAGATTTGATAGACAAGATAATAGACTTCGCTCAAGCCACATTGGCTTATATTTCTTTTGATTGATTCCACGATGGATGCTATTTCATAAGATTTATGGATTTCTCTATCACTTGTATAGTATAACCATCGCGTAAATCTCATTCTTACGTAGTATCGAATCTCCTAATTTATTATTACTTAAGCGATGTAGTAGAATATACTAGTTACCCTATTTCCTTTTAGTAATATTCATTTCTCAAGCTCAAGTAGCTTATTTTAGAATGTTGATCAATATATGAAAATACGATTTTTTATGTAACCAGAACTTAATTTAATAAAACTTACCAGGTGTATACATATGAAACCGGTATTTTTTCAAGAAAAAAACACATTTATTTCAAGAGAATGATAACAAATATTTTATTCAAAGTATGCGCC
>NC_046662.1:32433023-32449415 GCF_010883055.1 Belonocnema kinseyi | reverse complement strand
ACGCCAATTAGCACAAATGGTAAGTTCCGACAGTGCCTACAAGTGTGCCTACTGGCCGCTAAATGGCAATACCGGTTTCATATGTATACACCTGGTATTTAGGGACACAATTAATTTCTAAGGATTAAGAAATCAAGTCAAGTGGGCACTTACAGGCTTCGGATTCACGACACAATTGAGACTTTTTGACACTTTTTTTAACAAAGCAACTATTTTGACACTATTTTAAATAAAAATGACAATCATGTCACTTTTTTGTAACCTGCTCGGCAATGCAACTATGTTTTTCACTTTACTTTTGAATATGTTTTCAAACATCTTTACTGACTGACTAAAATAATAAATCCATTATCTCAAATATCTAATTTCTTAAAGTTTTAATGATTGGGAAGATTTAAAACGTTTTTGTTTAAAATTGAGACTTTTCTATGAGTTTTGGAGCAAAACAATTCAATAGTTTGCAAAAGATTTGAATAGATTACGAAGATTTCATAATTTTTAAAGGAATTTTGAAAGATTTATAAAATTGTGTTTGGTTATGCAGTTACTAGGAAATCCGGAAACGTACTTAAGGATAAGTAATTCATTTCAATTTATTATAATTTTACGATAAAAAATAAATTTTTAAAACTACAAACCAGAAAACGACAATCTCTACCATATGAGGATTTGCTACTTAACTGTAATATGATTTCGACTCAGAAAATAAACTTATTGTATAAAGATGATAGTTAGGCGTATAATCTAAAGATTGACTAATACACACTACAAAATAGCCTCGGAAAGTGCTGGAACTTCAATTGACAAAAGACATGCACATGGAAAATCTAAAGGTCATGTTTCAGGTGACGAATGGAGACTGGGTGTTTGGAATTCTATGGGCGTAAATGATCTCAAGGTAAAAGAATTGCGTGAAATTATGGACGTGCGGAAACTAAATATTTTATGTAAGCCTGAAACAAAGAAAAAGGGAGGCGAAACTAAAGACATAAAAAACGGCGTGTTGAAAGGCGGATTTGAAATATGTTCAGGAGTAGACCGTGAATCACATAGTAAACAAGGAGTAGGTCTGACTTTGAATGAAAGAGCAAAGCAGAATCTTGGAGACCATAGTTACGTATCTCCCAGATTGCTGTGGGCTAGAATCAAAGTAGGAATCAGAAGACTATTTATCAAAGCATGCTACGCGCCAGTTGACAGTGATCCCAGAGAAGTAAAAGACGCCCTCTGAGAAACTTTAAATGACACAATAAATATTTGCGAACATGAGAAAAGAATAATTCTACTAGGAGACATGGACGAATGGGTGGGCATCCAAAATCAGGATACAGAAAGAGTACTAGGTAATTTTGGGAATCCAAAAACAAACTATAACGGAGATAAATTAGTTGGTCTATGCTTAGAAAGGGGTTTATTTATTACAAATACTTGGTTTAGGCATAAAATGATCCACATGTATACCTGGTCTAAGGGAAACAGCCGCAGTATAATTAACTTTGTTGTTGCGGATTAAAGACTAAGAGAGTTAGTCAAAGATACAAGGGTCATGAGGGGCCCTGAATGCAATACTGATCATTACCTTCTGATCTCAAAAATTAACTTAGTCGGAGATGGAAAAAAGAGAACCAAGAAAACAAAATAAACGCGAATCGAAATTGAGAACCAACAGAAACCGGATGTTTGAATAGATTTCCAAAATAAGATAATCAAAAGCATAGATAGGGCAATATGGAAGGACAGTATAAAAAACAAAGATATAGAGGGTGCCTGGACAAAGTTACGGGATATCATTGTTAGATGTACGGTCGAAGTGTGTGGTACCACAGTTGTAGGAAGAATGTCTGGTGATGCGTGGTGAAAACTCAATTGAGAAAGTCTGCGTTACTTAGGTTAGAAATATAATTCGGAACTTGAAAAACGGTAAGGCTGCCGGGGTAGACGGTATTAACGCTGAAATGCTTAAACACGGCGGCCAGTGCATACCACATAGACTGTGCGAATTGATAAACTTATGTTTCGAGATAGGAGACGTCCCAGACGATTGGAAAGAAGCTATCATCGTACCAATATACAAGAGAAAGGGAGATAAAAGCGAGTGCGATAATTACAGAGGGATTAGCTTATAAAGCACCGTAAGTGAAGTATATTCAAAAATACTTATTCGTAGGGTAATGAAAATAACAGAAGCAAAGATTTGGGAAGTCCAAAGTTGGCTTATGCCAGCAAGGTTATGTACGGCTCAAATATTTAACTTGAGGTAAATTACAGAAAAATGTTTGAGAGTAGGAAAAAAGTTTTCTGTGAATTTGTTGAAATAGAAAAAGTTTTTGACAAGGTAGATAGACGTAAACGTTGGGAAGTCCTGAATGAGTATGGAGTCAAAGGATGGTTCCTACAAGTTACAAAAACAATACATACGGATAGCAAAGCGAGTGTAAAGGTGAATGGGAAATTGAGTGACTGTTGCGATATTATTTAAGAAGTTAGACAAGGATACGTTATGTCTCCATGGTTATTTATATTACGTATGGATAAGTGTTAAAGAATGGCTCTTTTCAAAGAAGAGGGTGGGGATCTCGAAACAGTAAGAGTACGTGGGTTAGCGTTCGCAGATGATAAGGTTGTTATGGCAGAGTCAATAGAAGACTTACAAAGAATGTTGAATAAACTGAATGCAAGCATGAAGAGCATGGGCCTCAAAATTAACACAAATAAAACAAAAACTATGGTGTTCGAAGGAAAGAGTGAGAAAACACTATGCAATATTTTATTAAATGATGAGAGGATTGATGAAGTTGATGAGTTCGTATACCTTGGTAGCTTATTCACTAGGGACGGGAAGATAGATGAGGAATTAGATAGACGCATAAATGAAGGTAAAAAGATTATTTGTAGAGGAGGTCCCCTTATCAGAAGTAAAAATATATCAAATAAAGCTAAAATGGCAATACATAATTGTATATTTGCACCGACTGTACTATACGGTAGCGAGACATGGAATTATCAAGAAAAATATAAGAGTAAAATTAACGCAATTGACATGAGATTTATGCGAATAATATGCGAAAAAACTCTGATGGACAAAGTAAGTAACGAGATAATTCTGAAAGAATGTGGTGCAGAAGAGACGCTTGTAGACACATGGGAGAGAAATCGGTTAAGATGGTTCGGGCATGTTGAGAGAATGCCAAATGAACGACTAACAAAATCAGTGTATCAAGGTAAAGTAAATGGCAGCGTGCTCAGAGATAGACCGCGGGAAGAATGGTTAGAATGTGTGAATGAGACCCTAGTTAGAAGAGACACAAGAAGTCACAGAAACACGAGAGTCTGCATGGAAAAATTCATGGACATAAAAGAAGATAGAGAAGTATGCCAGGACAGGAAAGTATGGTGGTCAATAGCACAGCCACACACAAAAAAGTGTGTGGATCTGGTAACAAGACACACGTATTCGTATGGATTTTTGGGCACTGAATTCAAATTCGGTATCAAAAATCACCCATCACGTCATGGTTGTGCCATAATCTCAAAAAATGACGAAAAATCATGCACTGATGCAAATAAATTTCAAAATAATGCCAGTGATGCAAATTTTCACTTCAAAAACATGTCGACAACTGTGAAGGATCAACCCTTGCCTGATATCAACTTATTTAACATAACTTTACCCAACAGAACCTGACCTCACCTAACCTGAATAAACAGAAATTTATTGAACTACACGTAAAGCTCTGGAAGCATATTTTCCCAGTAGCAAATGTGTGCTACATCGAATGGGTCAACTCGAGCCTAACCTAGAAATAAATCTAATGTAGCCTAACCTAACCTAACCTCACGAAATACAATTAAACTGATTTTGTTGTTCCGTTGTGTTTGCAGTACCGTTTGAATCAGCTTGGGCTTAACCTGCAAAGAGGTCAAACCTATCCTAACCTAAAAAAACCTGACCTGACCTAACCTAACCTAACTTAATTTCACGTAACACAATTAAACTCATTGTTTCGTCCCGTTGTGTTTGCGGTACCGTTTAATTCAGCTTCGGCTTAACCTAAATAGAGGTTTAACCTATCCTAACCTAACAAAACCTGACCTAACCTAACCTAGCCGAATGAAATTCAACCACACGTGTATCTATGTCAGCGTACGGTTCTCAGTCTTAAATGTGTGCTATATTTAATAGGTTAACTCGATCTTAACCTGCAAACGAAGAAAAAAGGACACGTTATAGCAGGCAGAAAATAGACTGAAGTAGGTCTATAAATTAATTTAATTACGATAAAAAGCAAGATAATATGTAAACACGAAAGATAGTATAAATATATCCCTTAAGTTTAAGAAAAGCCGAGAGAAAAAAATTTTGAATAAAACTCTTAATCATTTGCATGTTTAAGTTACAGTTCTACATTTTAATTGATACAAAAATTGTCAGGTTAATTGAAATGGGTTAACCTATTAAATATAGCACACATTTAAGACTGAGAACTGTACGCTTACATAGCTACAATTGTGGTTAAATTTCATTCGGCTAGGTTAGCTTAGGTCAGGTTTTGTTAGGTTAGGATAGGTTAGGATAGGTTAAACCTCTATGTAGGTTAAGCCGAAGCTGAATGAAACGGTACCGCAAACACAACGGGACAACACAATCAGTATAATTGTGTTTCGTAAGATTAGGTTAGGTTAGTCTAGGTTAGATTTATTTCTAGGTTAGGCTCGAGTTGACCCATTCGATGTAGCACACATTTGCTACTGGGAAAATATGCTTCCAGAGCTTTACGTGTAGTTCAATAAATTTGTGTTAATTCAGGTTAGGTGAGGTCAGGTTCTATTGGATAAAGTTATGTTAAATAAGTTGATATCAGGCAAGGGTTGATCCTTCACAGTTGTCGACATGTTTTTGAAGTGAAAATTTGCATCACTGGCATTATTTTGAAATTTCTTGCCTCAGTGCATGATTTTTCGTCATTTTTTGAGTTTATGGCTCAACCATGACGTGATGGGTGATTTTTGATACCGAATTTGAATTCAGCGCTCCAAAATCCATACCAATACGTGTTTCTTGTTACCAGATCCGCACACTTTTTTTGTGTGGATGTGTAGTTAATAAAAAGAGTGTCAGAGTAAATGACGCCTGAAACAAAAGACCTGGGCCACTAATGGACTCAAGTGGGGAACCTTACATAACGACTTTGTGAGGATCTTCACTTGGGGTGATTGCTAGAGAGATTGATCAGCAACCTGGGTCGAAGTAGTGTTGCGGAATGAACGAGTTATTTACATAAATAACACGAGAATTCTGGATCAATCTGAAAATTCTCTATCCCTTCCCCACATTACTCCTTTCCCCACCGAGTGAGTCACGCCTACCCCGAAAGGGAAATAGCTTAATGGTGTAATAAAAAATAAATTTAAGGGATTTCGCAAATTTAAGGGGATTTCAAAGGATTTTGAACAGTTTTATATATTTAAAACTATTCTAAAGAGCTTAAAGGGATTTAAAAAACTTTTGAGGAGCTTGAAAGAATTTTCAGGATTACAGAAAATTTTCAAGGATTTTAAACATTTATCCAGAATATCAATGCTGTTTACAACATTTGAAAGAATGGAAATGGATTTCTAGAGAGCTTTAGGTAATCAATGAAATCTCAAGGAATTTCTAAAGATTGCATCTTATTTAAGAGATTTTCAGGGATTTTAGTATTTATAGGGGTCAAAAAGAAATTAGAAAATTTTAAGGGATTTCTATGGATTTTTAGCGATTTTAAAGATTCTAGAGGAATTAAAAATATTGACAAGTTTTGCACAAATTTAATACAATTTCAATCGATTTCACGAGTAATTGAAGGATTTTATTGGAACATTAATCTTTTAGGGACATTTAAAATATTCTAATAAATTTCAAACGATCTTTGGTCGATTTTAAAGCTTTTCCAAAAGGTCATTTGAATTCAAAAGTGGGATTAAAGCAAACGAAACTATAATTACGTGAGCCTGTAGAGAAACAAGTAATTTTTAATTAAGTCCGGATTAAGTAAATGTAATATATGCTCACCACGGGAGTGCCAGATAGGCAATAGGATCCTAAAAATTTAGTTTTACCGAATAAAAAAAACTAGATTAGATTTTTTTTCGCCCAGGAAATTATCTAGAATGTAATATGAAAGAAAAAGAAATGGATACATATAATTTGACACTTTTCACAATAAGTAAATTATCAAGAGAAGATTTGATTAATAAAAAGAATATAGCTTTTCGCTACTGGCAGAATTCAAGAGGTAGTTTTTTGCAGTTTTTCTGTCCTCTATCTGAATTTCCAGGAAAATGCGAGTACTTCTAATTAAGCCCGATGCAGCTGCCGGTTATTACTAGTTGTGAATTATTGCATACAGTGATAAAGACCATCTTAGTGAAAGAAATTCTTTTACAGGTCCATAGCCATTTGAGTACAAATTGTCTAACGGTATAAGTACTCATTATAAATGACTTAAGTGATACTTAGATGCGAGGGTGAAACGCGTTTAGACCTCTGCATCATCGGAGTTTTAAAATAAAGGCGTAATAAAATAGGATTCTAATTTCAGTGTTATGGGACTATAATGGACTAGCCTATCAGATGGTTAGACGCTCAGACTTCACTTCAGAGGTCTGGGATTCGATCCCTGAGCTGGTACCTCTGGAAATTTTTCAATGTACCTTTACCGAGGTTCTGGTGGTTCGGAACCCACCTTAAGCTGTAGGTCCCCCCATCGTTTACTTGACTGCTACCCAGTCTCTCAATGATGAGGTAAAACCCAGACTTTGTCCAATATGTCGGGGCACACTGCTCTCATCAGATCATCTGAATGCATTATGAAAATGCGTCCGTGACTGGTGATATTTACCGGGACAGCCCCGTGTTAAATAATCAAAAATAAAATCCAGCTCTTACCAAAAATGTCTTCGACATGTTGGGAAGTAACCATCTTAAGCCTGTGATAAAAATTAATTGTTTAAAACAATTTTTTTCTTTTGTTTGGGTTGGATGAGTTGGATGATTCCGGAAAACGACGTCAACACATAAGGATTTCTTCGAAATCTCAACGGCTCAAGATAGGCATCCGATATTTTAATAAAGTCCGTAACTGTATGTAACGGCATTTTCTGCAGTTTTCCCGTGACGCTTTCAGCAAACGTCAGTTTGATATGTTATACAATTGTTTTTCCACGAGAAGCAACATGAAATTGTTCCCCTTGCAATAATTATCTTCAACGTCTTAAGTTTATGATTCTAATTTGAGAATAATTCAATTTTTAAATCAAGTTTAGAATTGCTTACTTCCTACTTTTGTTTTTTCGTAGGGCTGTGAAATGTACGAACAATGTTTTGTTAAGGTGAGAAATTAAAAAAAGCTAAATTTGGAATTTCAACATTGGATTCGGATCAAGCGACCCAAATTACATAAGAATTAACTAATCTCGTCCGTTGAAACTCCTACTTTTTTGCGGGGCTGTGAAATATAGAGAAAAAATGTTCTGTTTTCCTTGGGGAAAAGACAAGAGCTAACTTCGGGTTTCCGACATCGCAATCTAGTTCGGAGACCCGAAATACGTGATAATTGAGTAATCTGGTTGGTCGGAACTTTAACTTTTTTGTGGATCTGTCTTACGAATTGTTTAAAAAATGGTTAAAACCGTTAGTATTAAAAAATTGTTTTGGTAATGTATTTCTAAATTGTTTATATTTTTACTGTTAGGAAATAAAAACCTATGCACGTAAATGCTTCAATTTGCTACAAGTTAATAAATAAAATATAATTCGATTATAGTCATAACTTATAGGAAAATAACGCGGAAGTGGAATAACGCAAACGTTTTTCGTTATTTGCAGATTTCCTGACAATGAGGTGCAAAGATTCTCATTTGAATTCAAACAACAGAAAACGGGCACCTTTCCACACGACATTCTGCACACAGAAACTACTTACTTTTAACATGCAGGAGTATGCTTTAAAAGACTCTCAAGGGTTAAGTTGTGTAGCGCAACAAAATAAACTTTAAGGCTAAATAACACTCTTTAACAAGCATAAAGTGCTTTAAAGCCTGGGGAATGTGTTTCTCCATTTCTTGAATTTCTTTTTAAATATTTTACTGGCTTTTATACAAACACCGCCGCTTTAATATACAAGTGCTGTGAGAGTCATTTGAAACCACGGGAGTTCACACAAATAAACGTTAAGGCCTAAAAGCTCGATTATATTAGATAAATTCGTAATTAATTTTGAAATTCCTAATTTATTTAACGGTATTCTTAATATATTGATTTATGTCTAAAATCACATTTGCAAAAAGTAAGTTAAATTTATATTCTTACTGGAGAAAAAAAAAACAATGCAGATTTTTACAACTTTGTAAGTGTAGAAACCTGTTTCCCAACAATATCATCAATCAAACAAAAGCTAATATTCACTTCCGTAAAAAATATCTATTTAATAACATCGAAAATACTTTAACTTACTTCAGATGAAAAATTTAAAAAATGGGTGTTTCAGACATATACCAAAATGTCACGGACACTGTCAGAGAAATTAGGAATATAGTCAATAAAATTATACAGGCGTCTAATAATTCCAATTTCAAAAAAAGAAGGTTTAATACTTAGTTAATTTTCATAGGGTTTAATTTCATCTTAAAGATTTTAAACGTCCGTGTTTTGCAATTTTCAATTAATAAAAATTTCGATGTTAAAACGATTGATTAATATAAATAATTTTTTTAAGAATTAGAACAAAATTTGCCTCAGCTCGGAATAGAGACGGGAACGCCACTATCCATAGAGCGTTAGCCAATTACGCCAAAGAGGTCTCAGCAGATCTTTTCTTGTTCTTGATAGCTGCCTCTTTTATTAGGAATGTTTCAACTTCGAGTTGAAGATTTATCTGTTTTGTAGAACAGTCGTCATTTTGGCTTAACAAATTTTATAACTTGTTAAAAAATTCAACATTTTTGTTAAAAACTCCACTGTATTGTGGAAAATTCATCTTTTAGATTTAAGAATTCAAAAAGTTTGTAGAAAATTTAACTATTCGGCAAGAAATTTAATTGTTTTGTAGAAAATTAGCTTTTATAAATTGAAATTTTTTTTCTATGATAATTAAAATATTTAATTTTTGGGGAAAAAAGTTATCATTTTTAGTATAAACTTTAAACTACTTGGTTTAAAATTTACCATCTTTGGTAGCAAATGCAACTGCTTGGTTGAAAATTCAACTATTTGGTTCAAAATTTATGTATTTTTTTAAGGGTTCTTGGTTGAAAATTAGATTTTTAATTGGAAATTCAATTATTTGGTTGAAATTTCAATTTTTTTGCTCATCTTTTTTAATTAAAAATTCTTCATTTTGGATTTCAATCATTTGAAAGGATTTCAAATCGTTTTGAAGATTTCAAGGTATTTTTAAGAACTCCAAGTAATTTTCAAAACCTTTGAAAAATTGCGAGTCATATCAGAAGACTTAAAAGAATTTGATATATTTTAGGTTATTTCAAAAGATTCCTAGTTCTTTTCATTAGACTTAAACAAATTGAAGGGATTTGAAAGGATTTGAAACAGTTTAAGGCATTTTAAAAGATTCGAAGAATGTTCAATCAATTGCAATTGTTAGATTATCAGATTGCAATTATTAGAGATTTTAAAGGATTTCAAAATATTAAAAAAAATTTCAAGGAATTTTTAAGAGTTTTCGAATATTTCAAGGGACTTAAAGATATATCATGGAAATAAAAAATTTTTAGGGTATTTAAAAATATTCCAAGGAATTTTCATGAGATTAAAAAAAAAATTAAAGGAATTTCTTAATATTTTCATGATCTAAGGGATTTGAACTAATTTTTATAGAGTTTTAAAGAATTTTTGAGTATGTTGTCAAACACGAAATGATTGTATAGGACCTACATTCGATTCGCGGTACTGCGAACATTTAGTGCAGGTCCGCCCTCAAGAGTGAGAACACATAAGGGGAATATGTTTGAAGGTCGAGACGTCTGACATAGACGGTTTCACACTAATTTTTTTTATATTTATTTTTTAAAACTTTTTTTTTGCATAGAAATGTAGGGGAAGATTAAAAAACACAGTCTCACTTTTGGTTTATCCAATTTTACCTTTAAAAAGAAATGAGAGAAAAATCAAATTTTGTCCTACAAATCTTAATTTTCAATTTAAAAAAATATATTTGACTGCTTTTCTAAATAGTATTTTCGACACACCGCATTCACGAGGTGTGAAGACAAAGTTAAAAATTAATGTTCTATTATCAAAAAAGTGTCCAATTCGACAAAACGTGACTCACCAATCGTGTCAATGCCCTTATACGGTCCATTTTGACATTGAATTAATAAAATATGACATTTTTAGATATCATATTTTTAACGATATTTTCGAGAGGAAAGAACATAAAAAATAAAATTTAAAATCGGGTGCCTGGACGTGGCTCAAATCCGATCAAATGTTGCCCTAAAATCATGTCAATGCACATATACGGTCCATTTTAGAATACAAATAGTCAAATGTGACATTTTTAAATAGCAGATTTTCAAAGCTATTTTCTAAAGAAATGAAAAAAAAGAAAAGCAAAAATCGTATGTCCGGCCGTGGGTCAAATCTGACTAAACGTTGCCCTGAAATCATGTCAATGCACATATACGGTCCATTTTAGAATAGAAATAATCAAATGTGACATTTTTAAGTATCAGATTTTCAAATTTCCTGTCTAGAGGAAAAAAAAAATAAAAAAAAAATTCAAAATCCTATGTCCGGAAATGGTGTAAATCTGACTAAACGTGAAAACGTAAAGCAATTAGACGGTTTCACACTAAATATATATATTTTTTAATATTTCTTTTTTTTTTACTTTTTTGAACAGCAGTGTAGGGGAAGGTTAAAAAATACAGCTTCACTTTCGGTTTTTCCAATTTTTCCCTTAAATAAATGAGAGAAAACCCCATTTTTTTCCTACAAATGTTAATTTTCTATTAAAAAATGTATATTTTACTGCCTTTTTAAATACTAATTTCAAAACACCGCATTCACGCAATATCTAAATAAATTCTAGTTGAAATGCAAAAAGAGGTTTAAAAAAATAAATATAAAAAAAAGTTAGTGTGAAACCGTCTATGTCAGACGTCTCCAACTTCAGTCCTATATAAGGGGACCCCACTCCTCCACCTATTTACTATGTTCAAATGTCAACTGTTTACATCCTGAAAGTTTTAAGTGACGATTTGAATTGTTATTATTAAAATTATTAAAGTGAATAGAGCAAAGGAAACGTTGAAAGACACCACAAATATAAAATTTTCCATTGTAAGTTTCGAATGTATTTGATTATGAATTAAAATTAAAAATACAGTGAATTGTACATTTGATGAAATCATCAAATGTAAAAATGAGTTCGCAATAATGAATTTCGCAGTACAGCTACTCGAATGTATTAGGTTTTAGTTTATTTTAGGTTTAAACGATTCCAAGGGATTTTATAAAATTCCGAGTATTTTAATAGTTTTAAGAGATCCTAGAAGCTTAGGATTTAGAAGGGTTTTAGGGTATTTTGAAAAATTCCGAGGAATTCTTTAAGAGCTTTCAAACCTTTCAAGGTTTTGATTTCAAATCGTAGATTTTAAATTATTTATGTCTTACGGTCCAATCGTAAATCGAAAAAATAAATATGAGTCAAAAAACATGTTCTTCGAAACTCAGATATTTATTGAATAGAAAAAACTCCTTTTGAAACTTCCTGACGTTTCGGTACACATGCGTACCTTTTTCAAAGGTTCTTAACTTAAATAATTATATTAAAGATTAGTAATTTTAGTCTGAACAAATATGATGGGTAATTACGTAGATTTAAATACATTTTTACTTGAGTTGATGATAGTTTAAAATAGTCAAACAGATCAATTTTCAGTCAAAAAAAGTAATATTTCAGTCAATTGTTTAAAAAAAAAATGAATTAAAATTTAGTCATTTTTAGAAGTCTCAAAAAATTTTTTCGAGACTTCAATCGATTAGAACTAAATTTTTTAAAATTGTACCAATTGGTATAAAAACCCGTCTTAGTCCGATAGATACTTAAACTATAATTCACATAATTTATTTGGGCATAAAATTGGTTTAATTAAGGGTTTAGTTGATAGATGTGTAAAATTATCTGAAATTCAATTTAGAAAAGAAAATTTAAATCTATTAAAAACAACTTTAGTACAAAATAACCATCCTCTTGAGTTTGTAAATGACATCATTAAAGAACGCATTCATGAGATTTACAATAACAGTAATAAAATTAACAAGAAAAGAAATTGGAGTGTTACTTACAATACATTTATTCAAATGTTACTTTGCCTTACATTCAGGGCCTATCAGAAAGATTGAGAAATTCACTTAAAAAATTTAATATTAATGTTTATTTTAAAAACACTAATATATTAGATAATTATTTGTTAAGAAGAAAGGACGTAGATTCCATTGAAAATTTATCTGGTGTTATTTATTTGATTCAATGTAAATGTTGTAATAAAGCTTATATAGGTGAAACTGGCAGGAGATTAAAAACTAGAATTGCTGAACACAAAAGAGATTGTGAAGTTGGGAATTTTAACACAGGTCTGTCGCAAAATTCTTGGAATTTCAATCATTACTTTGATTTTGATTTTAAACGTATTAAAATATTAGCTACAGAAAAAAATACTTATCAACGACGTATTATTGAGTCTATTTTTATAAACAAATATCGTAAGATTTCAGTTAATCCACAGAATGAAATTCTAAATATTAATAAAATTTATCAGAGTATTATAAAATAATCTTTTTAATATTAATCATCTCTATATGTAAATATGTGTATATGTATGTATGCTATATGTGTGTATATATGTATGCATATGTATGAATGTATACACATACACATTTTTTAAAATTCTTATTTCAAATTTAAACTCAATTACGCGCTACCACATTAGTGGTTTTCAATGGAAACTTGCCTATTACATCATCGTTCATTACGTATTCTTCATGTATTTCTGAAACTGTAAATTTCTGTTCGTCCGTCCTAACCTACGCCAATTTTGTTTTTCTCGTACAATTTTAAAAAATGTAGTTCTATTCGATTAAAGTCTCGAAAATTTTTTTGAGACTTCTAAAAATGACTAAATTTTAATTAATTTTTTTAAAACAATTGACTGAAATTTTACTTTTTTTGACTGAAAATTGATCTGTTTGACTATTTTAAACTATCATCAACTCAGGTAACAATGTATTTAAATCTACGTAATTACCTATCATATTTGTTCAGACTAAAATTACTAATCTTTAATATAATTATTTAGGTTAAGAACCTTTGAAAAAGGTACGCATGTGTACCGAAACGTCAGGAAGTTTCAAAAGGAGTTTTTTCTATTCAATAAACATCTGAGTTTCGAAGAACATGTTTTTTTGACTCATATTTACTTTTTCGATTTACGATTGGACCGTAAGATATAAATAATTTAAAATCTACGATTTGAAATCAATAAATATCAACGGTCGAAGAAAGGATTGATTTGTTTCATCAAATCATTTTACAACTTTCAAGGTATATCTAAGATTTAAATGCATTCGAAAAATTTTTAAAAATTCGAAGGAAATTGAAAAAATTAGACTTTAAGCTTTGTTTTGAAAGATACAACTTCGTAAATTTGGAAACTGACACGTTACCGGATAAAATTTTCTCATATTGAATCGATTTTATTCTTATATGAAGTAAAGTAAAAATAATCGGCAGATAAAATATCAGTTTAGCAAATACGCTTGGTAAAATTCTGTTATTAAGAAAATTAATCCTCCAAACTCAAGCGTATAATATTCGAGGGTCTTGAGATTGCCTACATTTTAAATTTTTCTCTATAAAAGTCCGAGTATTTTTTAATGAAAAGTTGAAATCTCTCATCTCTTTCTAGAAATAGCTTTTACTTAATTTCTCATAGAAAGATTGAAATACGAGGTAGAAGTTTATAACAGCATTAGCAAAACTTAGTGGTTGTATGAATATCTCAATTTTTTTGTGATAACAGACGTGGCAAGTATAAATATTATCAGATTATATTTACGTAAACTTGAATCTGTTTCCTATCGCTTTTAAAGGGTTAAGGAACGAACAAAAACTATCTTAGAAGAATAGGAACATAAAATTATTCCTATTTTTACCATTTTTTCACTTATGCGTAATTAATTAAAATTATTTTCGCACGTAAGGTAACATAAAGTTCTTCCACTTATATGTAAATACTTTAATTTGAATTTTGACTAACGGTTGCCATCATGCTTGCGAACTCTTTACCGACGTTTTTTTGTAGTGGCTTGGCATAGCTGAGTACATGGTGGATATAAATTCATATGAACCTAGCGTCTAGAAAAAAACACTGTTGGAATGTTTCTACCCTCATAAGCAACCCACCCTATAAAAAGTACCCCCATAAAAAGTCACCCCAATGACTAAAAGAATTATTATCTTATTTCCTACTATTTTATCCATCCCAAAATTGAGGAATAGATACATCTCTCGGAATATGTGGTAGAATTGTAAGAAACTCACGGATCATTTCAAACTTTACGAAACGCTTCTAAATTGAGAAAAAACACACCCAATGTATTAAATGTGACAATCTCTATTCCTGTTATTTTACCCTACTTCAAATTGAAGAATAAGAATTTAAGATAATACAGGTATGTTGAAAAAAGTTATGGATCATTGCAACCCTTGGAAATTACTCCTGTATTGAGAGAAGCATGTCAAATGAATAAAAACATTATAATCTCATTTTCTGTTATTTTATCACAATCTAATTTGAAGCATATTTTTTTAAATCACATAAGTATATTGTCAGAAATTTACGAACGATTATATTCCTTAACAAACTACCCCTGAATTGAGAATAAATAACAATTCTTAAATTGTGATATTTTTGAAAATCGAGAGCTGACATATTTTAATTCTAACTCCTTTAAATTGATGAAAATTCAAATGTAAATCATAAAAATTTCAGAATTATTTATTGCAAGACATAATACTCATGATTTTTTATTTTGAATGTTTGAAATCAAATTAAAAGAACATAATTTTAAACGTTTTTTTAAGATCAATTTTGAAGATTCATAATTAGTAATTTTGCACTGTTGACGACTTTTAATTTGAAATTCGTCAAATTCAAATATTTGTAAATGAAGGCTTTTCAATATTATTGGTTTTATTAATATTATTATAAATATAAATAATTATTTGAGGTTTTTCCAACTGTTCTTTAAATCAGACAAGCAGATATTAAGGTTCATAATTTCAGCAAAATCGGAATGAAACTTTTTTTTAAAACCAAAAATATAAGGTTTACATTAATTTAAAAAACAATTAATAAATTTAAGAAATTTTTAAAATCAAATAAGTTATATGATATCCTATTAACAAAGGTAATTAGATTAAGACAAATATTGTTAGTCATGAAAACCATTTTAATTAATTTCTTTTGGAAATTTCCAACTAATTTTCACTTTCAATCATTCAGAAAATGAAAAAAATGGGGTTTTTACTTATTGCTTAATACCGTTAAGTATTATAAAAAATACAGACTTTAATAATAATTTCGCATTTTGCATCTTATAATAACTGCATTTACGGTATTTTGGAAACGCAAACCATAAGCACATACGGATTTCTTTGAAACCACAACGGCTCAAGGTAGCCGTTAGATATTTTAGTAAAGTCCGTAATTGTTCCTTACGGCATTCTCTTCAATTCTTATGTGAAGTTTCAGCCTTTTATGTTTTACGCCTGCAGTTACGGCTCTGACTCAAATCACAACTCGGCAATCTTTTCAGGTAACGGTGTTTTCTAAAAATTATATAATAATTATTTTTAAATTTATAATCGATTTCAATACAATATGTTAATACGCAAATGTATTTTTGTTTTCACTATTTCAGCGATATAAGCACTCATCTTTCGATTTTTTGCTATTAAACGTGTAATAAATAAATAAATAATAATAATAATAATGGCTCAGTTAGTTAGGCGATCAGACTTCACATTATAGAACCGGAGTTTGATCCCGGTGCCGCAAAGTGGGGTGAAATCGGAAAACGAGGTTCAAAATGACATTTAGAACGAAATTATGCACCGATTTTAGAATTTTTTTTTTTGAAAAATTCAGAACTAAATTTTTCAGAAAATGGTGAGAGTAGATTTTTTATTTTTTTTTGTTTATTTAATTTTTATTTTAATGCAAACGTCGAAAAAAATGTCGATTTTTTTAATTTCATTTTTTATCTTCTAGACAAAATTTTTCTTATACTTCTCGTCCCTTGAATTTAGTGCACAGGGGTATAAGAAA
>NC_046662.1:32427195-32432923 GCF_010883055.1 Belonocnema kinseyi | reverse complement strand
AATACAATTTATAAAATTTATAAACAATTTTAAGGAAAAAATAGACATTCTATATATTACAATAAGTATAAGGATCGGGGTGCTTTTTTATTGTGAGTCCCCCTGCCTCTCACGAATCACAGTCCTATATTACTATGAGTTTTTTAGCCCTTTATGGATCCAAGATAGCTTCTGGATCAAGCCATAAACGGTTGAAAAACTCATAGTAATATAGAACTCTGATTCGTGAGAGGCAAGGGGACTCATGATAAAAAAGCACCCTGATTCTTATACTTATTGTAATATATAGAATGTCTTTTTTTTCCTTAAAATTGTTTATAAATTTTATAAATTGTATTGTTCTACTAGGCAAGTCATTGTCAATATAGTATGAGAAATAATAATAGAAAAACGATTTCTTTCTGACCTTAAATATCTGCAATGTACATTCGTTTATAAAATAAACGATTAGTGATGCTTGGCAACATTTTTCCAAAATGTGCATTTGTTCATATAATTTATTTATAAAATAAACATCTATTGCTGGTTTGTAAAATTTTTTTTAGAAAACATCATTGTAAATATAATTTCAGCAAGGTGAGAGGAAAAACCGATTATTTTTTGTGTAAAAACGGCCAAGTGCATTTGTTTATATAATTTGTTTATAAATAAACAAATATTGATAGGTGGCAAATTTTTTTTCAGAAAACATCACTGGCAACATAATCGCAACAAGGTAGAAAGAAAAAACGGTTTCTTTTCGCCTAAAAACGGCCAAAATGTGAATTTGTTTATATAATTTGTTTATAAAATAAACAAATAACATTTAATGTTAAATTTAAATATTTACGTATCATCCTCACAATGAAAGCAAGCGATTTCAGAGCAGAAATATATGTTGAAGCCGAATAACCCTTAGTGTCGAGTATTTGTTAATACAATTTGTTTATAACAATTAACTATGCAAGTTAAGAATTTTTTTATATTTCTTATACCCCTGTCCACTAAATTCAAGGGACGAGAAGTATAAGAAAAATTTTGTCTAGAAGATAAAAAATGAAATTAGAAAAACCGACATTTTTTTCGATGTTTGCATTAAAATAAAAATTAAATAAACCAAAAAATAAAAAATCTACTCTCACCAGTTTCTGAAAAATTTAGTTCTGAATTCTTCAAAAAAAAAATTCTAAAATCGGTGCATAATTGCGTTCTAAATGTCATTATGAACCTCGTTTTCCGATTTCACCCCACTGTGTGCCGGTACCTCTGAAATATTTTTTTGTACCTTTACTGATGTTCTGGTGTGTCCATGAATGATGGGGTAAAACAAGGCTTTACCAAATATATTTAATTAGTCACATTACTCTTATCAGATCTCTTGATTGTATTACAACAATGCGTCCATGACTGATGATATATATATCAGGACATCCCGTGCAGAATATTTAATAATCCAACTCTAACAATAAATGCCTCTTTTTCCTGTCAAACCACCAAATTTTCTTTTATCGTTATATGCCAGTTTTATTGTTAATCCTATAAAATTTGAGCAGCGAAGCGCAGAAAAGAATTTTTTCCGCTCCACGGGAAAGAGTAAACCTGGAAAAGGGAAAGAGATAGAGAAGTTTGAAGAAATGGAAGTTTTCATCTTAATGGTATTTAAAATTCAAAGCATTCGTAAATATACGCCATCCAACACAGCAGAACAAAAATGGTAGTATAGGAGAAAAACGCGTCTATCTGTGATGCGCATGTTTTAATTATCACCTTTCTGCACATAGTTTTTTTCTAAATGCAGAAGATGGATATTTACATGTTCACGCGCTACTTGAATCCACTTTGTGGATCGAAGAAAGAAATATCTGATAAATCGCTTCGAAGATGTACTTTAATTGAAATTCCCGAGTACTGGATGCTCAAACTTTATGATCGGACAGGTTCGACCTAACTGGCTTGCTTTTCTGATCTTCAAAGTTTTCTTGCATAATCATGATAATACTAGGTCACTTTTGAATTCGTGGCAAATTTTATATAGTCGTTGGATCGATGGAGCTTGAACGGGATATGAGAAAACATTTGTTTGTCTTACTGATATGGTTAATTTCTGATAGCTTGATTTTGATATTCGATATGACTCATGCTTTGTCATCATGTCATATATGAATGTAATTTGATACACCTATTTGTGAAGATACTTTCTTTTTGTTTGAGAGATACAAGAATGTGTATATTTTCTGTTTTTGACACCTTACTAGTCAAAAGTAACGCGTTAACGTTACTGTTACTAAAAAAAAGTGACGCGTTATGTTGGTAATTAAAAAAAAAAAAATTCTTAATACGACATTTTAAATTCCGAAAAACTTTAGATACTTTTTTTATTCGAAAATATTTTTAAAGTTAAAAATTATGTTTCAATTTACGCAATTTAGCAAAGAATTTTACATTTATGATCTGTAAACTGTTTTTTTTTCATTTTACACTATTATTAATTATAATTCATAAACTTTGCACATAACTTCTTTTTCGATTCTAGTTTCTAAAAAGTTTATCATTATCACTTAAACGATATATTTTAACAATAGAACTAAATCCAACCATGCCTAACAATTATTCTGGGTTTACACTTTAAGAAGTAGAATATCTCAGCGAAGAAATATGTGATTTTTAGAGGAAAGTAGTTAATTTTATTATTTTATTCAAAATCCAACAATCTTTTGAAAAACGCATTTTTATGTTGTTGAAAATTCAATCATTTTCATAGAAATTGTATCTTTATTAGTTAAAGATTACAATTGTTTCTTTAAAAATAAATTTGTTTTTATTGAGGATTCTACTATTTTGTTAGAAATCCATCTTTTTCGTATGAATTTAACTGTTTTTCGTTTAAAATTATAATCTTTTTTTAGTTGAAATATCAACTATAAAATCTTTAATTGATTTATCTACTTTGTTAAAAATTAGTTTTTTTCTTGCTGCAAATTTTTGCTGAAAAATAATCTGTTCAGATTAATTTTCGTACTAAAAATGCAATTATTTTATTTCAGTAACAAATTAAATGCTTTGGTTGAAAATTTAACTATTTTTTCACAAAAAATTTTTCTTGAACATTTTTTCTAACATAAAATTAAGATTTTCTTTTTTTGGTTGGAAATTTATTTTTGGAAATTTAATTATTTTAATAGGAAAACCATATTTTTCGGCTTAAGTCATATTTTTTGTCAAAAAATGCTATTTTCTTGTTGAAAACTTAATCGTTTTGCAGAAAATTTCTCTTTTTGACTTACAAATTCAAAATTTTTCACGAAATTTGTTGTCTTTGTTGACTGAAAAATCTTTGTTGGTTCAAAATTCAACTCTTTTGTATAAAATTCTTTTTTTCCTAAGTAGAAAATTAATTTTTTTAACTGGAAATTTAATACTGCTATTTTATAAAAATATATATTTATAAAGTTCATGAACATATCAAAAAATAATAAAAATTTTTATTTAAAGGAACTAATGTTTTATATTGTCCAACAATAACAACGGAAGAAAAGGTTCTTAAAGTACTCACATAAGAGTACTCTATTCTTCTGGTCAACTTTTCAAATTTCCTGTAGTCCTGACAATGGAGTTGCTGGCCTGCTACAGAGTTTTTGCACGCTCTCCAGGTCGAATTTCCGCCTAGGTCAACCAATTTTACGTACTTCTGCTATTTTACGGACCATTGCAAATTTCTCGAGACGATTTTTCAGCATCTTTTATTTCTAATCCAATATTTAGTTCAAATTTTATTTTAAATCACAGCTACCATTTTTCGTCACTAAATTTAAATCAAAAATTGGTTGCTTTTTGGATCCCGAAATAATTATTGGAACTTTCTATTTCTTTTCCATGAACAGAAGTTGATATATCAAGGTATAATAAAAGGCAAAATATTAAACTCCAAAATTTTTACCATCAAAAAGAAACCTGAGTAAAAAATGTTTTCTTTAATTATCAATTTATCTTTAGTTAAAGATAAATCTTCATAAATAATTCTTTATTGCTAATTGGTTTCTATTCTGTGTTTTCTTTCAAATTTAAATTTCAGTATAAGTATATACAATTTAAAATTCATTATTGACTCAAATTTATATTTAACCTTAATTAGCCAGACTTCAGTAGAATCGCATAATAGTCACACTGGATGAATTCAGCCCATTCATTTGTCCCAGAAATCTAAAAAATTACTAAGTTTAATTTAAAGATTGAATTCAGGACATACAAAATTTTGAAAATGAACTAGAAGAATATGCAAGATTGTATGGATAGGAAAAATTTAAATAATATTAAAATTAAAAAATTCACGAGATAAGATTCTCAAGATATTTTATTATTTATTTATTTTTATTTTTCGTGAAATATTTTTTCATTTCTTTCTCAAGAATAATATTCTCAAGATTTCAAGATTCACAAGATATTCTGAGTTTTTCTACATTTTCGATGAAGTAGCTGACACATTACTTGATACTATTTACCGTATTTTTTATATTTTTCAGCCTCCGTGCTCCGTATCTGGTGCTGCAAGATTTAATTAATTTTGATTTATTTAGAACGTTTACAGATTGAATTCATGATATCAGAATTAAAACAAAATACTTTATCTATTAAACGATAACATTTTTATAATCCACTCTTTCCTAACCTTTCTTCTTATCATGTGAAAAGTAAAAATGAAACCGCATCACATTTGCAATAATAAAAAAAAAGGGTAGGAGTTAGTGGAAAAACTGAATCACCCTTTTATAGTAGCCTAATACACCATTACCCGTTTTCTAGTAGCTTTTCTCTTTATTATGTGAAAAAAGTAAAAATACAACTACATCCCATTTTCAGCCACATTTCGTTTCATTACCTGAAAAGTGAAAATACAACCACACCACATTTTTACTAATGGAAAATAGCGTAGGCTATTTTACCCTTTTACAGAAGCCTAACACACCCTTGCCCCCTTTCCAGTAACTTTTCTTTTTATTATGTAAGAAATAAAAATGCATAACCAAATCTCATTTTCACCAATTAGATTTATGAAATATCTGAATTCGTATACATAATAATAAGTACGAAAAAATTTAAGGGGAAAATTTATTCACCAAGAAAAGATTTACTAACTTGTTATTAATCATTTTTTGATAGAATGCGTAGTTTTTGTTTGAATTACTACAATAACATTTTAACTAAATCGTAATCAAATTGTAAGAATAACACTATGAATAAACAAATTAAATGTGTTGCAAAATGACATAAGTGCGATAAAATGTTTAATAACAAAATTGTTTTTTTATATAATGCGCGATGGCTGAATCTCGCGCTTCACACTCGGATATTTATTCTTTGAATTTGGAATGCTTCAATTAAACTTTATCAAAAAGATCTCTTTGAGATGGCAGTATTTTTATGCGCCTTCATATTATGAATTGTCTACTAAATTGAGTATATTCAAAGATTAAGTTTCTCAAAGCTCTGTAGGCTTTGAGGTACACATTCTCATCGTGACACTCGCGCTGCCTGCTCGATTTTTTCGTAACTTGTGTCGTTTTTCCACACATTTTTATTTTATTTTTTCATTTTCACAGAGAAAATCGCCGATCCTCCATTGTACACCGAAATCGGTGTTCAAGTAAGTTGCAACAAAGGGGGAGGGTCGGTAAGGCCGGTTTTTGGCCTAATTTATTTTTGGACCAAAAAATCTGAAAAAATCATGGTAGTATCTTATAAGTATCCCGAG
>NC_046662.1:32416646-32427095 GCF_010883055.1 Belonocnema kinseyi | reverse complement strand
TTTACTATGGTTTTCGGGGTCGCCGAATACAAATCTGGCGTCCTTTGACTTTTATCGCGTCAGGTTCAAGGTCATTGGAAGGTCAAAACGAGAGAAAACGGTTAAAAAATCCAAAAAAATACGTTATTGGTTTTTGGAGTCGCTAATTACGAATCTGGCATCCGTTGCACTCTATCGCTTCAGGTTCAAGGTCATTTGAAGGTCATTTGAAGGTCAAATCGAGAAAAAACGGTAAAAAATTTAAAAAAAATATGTTATAGGTTTTTGGGGTCGCTGATTACGAACCTGGTGTCCGCTGACCTTTATCGCGTCAGGTTCGTAATCAGCGACCCCGAAAACCTATAACATATTTTTTAAAAAAAATTTTACCGTTTTTCTCGATTTCACCTTCAAATGACCTTCAAATGACCTTGAACCTGAAGCGATAGAGTTCAACGGATGCCATATTCGTAATTAGCGACTCCAAAAACCTATAACGTATTTTTTTTGATTTTTTAACCGTTTTCTCTCGATTAGACCTTACAATGACCTTGAACCTGACGCGATAAAAGTCAAAGGACGCCAGATTTGTATTCGGCGGCCCCGAAAACCATAGTAAACCCGAGCTAACCTCAGAATACATGTTTAAGAGTGTCAAATCTCTCGAAAATACAGTTGGTGGGTAGTGGTGTTTCCTATATTTGTAGGGGGGGGGGGGTGGCTGGGGGGTGGAGGGTAGTCCGTTTAGCGTGCAATCGACTCGGGATACTTATAAGATACTACCATGATTTTTTCAGATTTTTTGGTCCAAAAATAAATTAGGCCAAAAACCGGCCTTTCCGACCCTCCCCCTTTGAGCTACACAGCTTCATCCGGAGAATCTAGGGGAAAAGCATCATTTAGACACTGTTTTTTCTCGTCCAGAGCAACGTGAAGTGTCGTCTACAAACTGTCAGTCAGTTTCTTGAAATATAAATTGCACTTGGCGTCAATTAATATTCAAATTTTAGGTCAGTAAAAACTAAGTCGTGGTCGTCTGCATCTTAATTGGTGCGTGTTCGTTCGAAGAAATTTCCTCTAGATTTTCTGTGTTCAAAAAGGTGAAACTAGCTGGTGGTTGAAGTGAAAATACCTAATTGTATATGTAGACGGTCATGACTTTTTCCAAACATCAAGGCTTTATTTTAGATATCGATGGCCATGACTGACCTAACATTTGGAAGTTGCATTAGGAAGTTATCATTTTATTCTAAGTGACTAGTACATACTGTTAAATGAAAGAAAGTCGAAAATTAGGAAAATATTATTTTAATTAGTTTCCTTATTAACAAATATTTAGTCTAATATCGCAATGCTAATAGTTGCTTTGACAGGTGTTCAGGTGACTGACACCGCGTTTCAGCACTCCACAGCTCTCAGCATTGAGCCAAAATTCAGTCTCCAAATGATACTTTCCCCTAGATGTCCAGATGTGCACCTACGTTCAGAGTGATACATTTGAGGCTTGAAAATTGTTTCAAATGCTTATTAGGAGACCACTGAAATCTAAGCTGCAAAAATTTTAACACCAGCGTTTTTCTGTGCAATGTTACGAGTATTTTTCCCGAATAATACAAAAAGTACGCGTCGTATCAAGAAGTGATTCTTGACGAAATTGTAGATCTTTTTTTGAATGAGAATATTTGTTAATTCATCTTTTTTCATGTCCTATATAATTTGACCACAAAATGGAATTTTTGATTTTTCAATATTTTTTTGCAATAAAAATTTGAATTTTTTATTTTTCAAGAAAATTCAAAAAATCGTTATGATAATCTTGTAGGGCTTTCAAAAAGAAATGGTTTTCTACAGATGACTTTTCTTATATCGTGCGTTTTTTGGTTTTAAATTTTGATTTTCGGTTGATTAAAATTTTTTTGAAAATGCTATAACTCTGAGAATATTTTTTTATCAAAAATAGTCGTTAGAATAAATTGTTGTTTATTCTTAATACTATAAATATGCGTACATAGAATTTTAAAATTCAGAAAAGAGTGGTCTTAAAAATGTTCAAAATGCGCTCACATTTTGAATTTTTATCAAAAATGGCTGGTTAACGAACTCGTCCTTTCTTTTAGGACTTAAAAAAGTGTGTTAAAGATAGATTTTATCTGTTCATTTTTTCGAAAGTTATCTTGTTTTACGGACGGACGGATGGACAGACAGACAGACAGACGCCATCGTTGAAACTTGATTTTTGGATACAGGGGGTCTTGAAACGTGGAGATCCGTTGAAAAAATGTGATGTGAAAATTCCGACAATTCTAATACTTTCTCAATCATAAATTATGAGAATGTAAAAAAGATAATGAAAATACGTATGTTTCAATACCAATACATATTATGAATTGTAATAATATAAATTTATTAAAATTACAGCAAATAAGGAGCAAATCTGCAAGTAATCATAAAAAATAAAATTTGCACATTATTTTGCAATATCTGAATAAGTATTACAGGCCCTAGTTGCAAAAATAAATATTATATACATTTGATATATTATTGTTGAAAATAGTGTAAAAAAGTTCGCATGTTGAACAAAATCGAGTGCGATGCACAAGGTACGTTATGAGAATGTGATTGTTGACGCTGAAAGAACTTTAACAAAGGAGATTTCACAATCACTAAATTACAGTTTTTGATATGCTCAACTTTAATTACAAAAGGCTTGCACACAAAAATGGGGGAAAAGAAAAGCTACTGAAAAAGGCCTGCTGATGGGTTAGGCTACTGGAAAACCGCAACTGTTCCATTTACGCAGTCCGCTAGGAGTGTCACTACAAAATATAAAATACTTTATATCATTTAAGACATCGTAATAGTCTGCATTGTCGTTTTGAGCACAAAGGCAAGAAACAACGTGTTACAAATTAATCTAGTTCCCTCCATAATGTTCTGGTGATTTCTTATCATTACTGACTCGATTCATTCTTCCTTTTTCGCAAGGGGATTAAATCATTTCAGAGAAGGCCATTAGTCTTACGAATAACTTTCTGGAGCTTTCCAGTTTCTAGGTAGGCAAGACCTCGAAAGAAAAGTTTCTTCTGTTTGTTTGCTCGCTCGATCGGGATTTCCCATTCCACCATTGTACGATATCTATGTATAGTAAGGCTAGAGTCAATATAAAATCCGCCTCTTTGGAGATTTTGTAGGGCGTCTGCAGTGGCTCTCTGTGGATTTTTTGGGGGGAAATTGTGCTTCTGGCGCCGTGCGAATATCGGCTCTACTGGATTTTCGCCTTTCAGATAATATACAGTCCTCGTGGGTGAATTTTTTTCAGCCCTTTCACAAACAAGGGTCTTAACGGATTTTCCGAAGTCAAACTTTCGCTATTTTGATCTGGATTTGATTTATATATTTTGATACTGTATATCAAATGAAAAACTTGTCTTCCTTTTTGTATTCTGTCCTTAGTGGCTGTTTTAAGTTTATCCGCTAAAAAAGATTACGAATTTGTGTAACATCCATTCTTTAAATAAAAATTTCCAAATAAGTAATTTTATTTTATGATGGAATTTATTCATAAAATTTTCAAAACATTATTAATGAAAGAGGAAACTTTATTTGCAAGTAATTTTTTAATATGGGTACATTATTTCCTTTTGTAAATTTTGTTACCACAATGTAATTTGTATATATAATTAAAATTATTTATAAAAGATTAGAATATCCTAATTTATTAATTGTATAAACTGTTGGCCGCCGTAAAAAAAATTAGGTTATCAAGAAATTAATAAAATTTCGTAAGATTTCTGGGAAATTTTTTAATGATTTAGGTTTTAGTTCAAAAGTTTAGTTTTCAAAAGTTAAATTTTCAAAAGATATTCAGAAGCATTAGAGTTTTTTACAAGATTCGGAAGTAATGGAAATCTTGATAACATTAAAAAAAGTTGAACTAAGTGTCGATTTATTAAAACTTAAAAAAATGCAGAAGCTTATAAGGAATTCTACGAGAAAATTGAAAAATATTGAAAAATATTTTCTACGATTTTGAAGAAGAACGTAGCATATTTCAGGTAAAATGCAAATAATTTAAAACGATATTTAGAAGGTTCAGAAGTTGTGAAAAGGTTTAAAACATTTTAATTTGTATATTTGGGAAAATTACAAAAAAATTTATATTTCTGAATTTTTCCAAAAAGAATCTGCAAAATTTTAAGGAAATTTTATTAATACTTTAAAAATTTTAGATAAAATGCAAATAATTTTTAAAATCATTTAGGAGGTTAAACGGTTTTGAAAAGATTTACAAAAATTTCAACTTGTATATTTCAGAAAATTAAAAAATAGATTTTTAAAAATTTTGAATAAAAAGAAGCTTTCTAAGAATTTCTAAATACATAAAGAGAATCAAAATTTCTTTCCTAAGTTCCTAATTAAGAATTTTCGAATTTTTAAAGAAATTAATGATGTTTTAAAACTGACAAAAAACCTTTAAAATGTTCTCGATTCTTTTTTGTATCATTTTATATCTTCCAAACTCTTTTTAAGTTTTCTCAAGAATCTCAGCAAAATTATACATATGTGTATAAATTTAAAAGCAAACTGATAATAATTATATTCTTATTCTCAAGTCTCAGAAAATTAAAAAAAATAGTTATTAGACATTCTTATTTTGTATTAAAATAATTATATGTTAAATGAACAAAACTATGATCGCCTTGTGAGGGATTAATGATTCCAGTCTCATCTAAAAAAAGTGGTGAATATTTAAACAATTTTGTATACTGGAAGTTTTTGGTCGGAAATTGTTATTTTAAATAAAAAAAATTATATTTTAAAGGAGAGTTACAATCTTCGAAATTTTCTTTTTATTTTAGTGCGTTTCTTCTTATCTTGATACTGTTGATAAAAAATGATCAAATTTCAAAGAATATTTACAACAGTAATCGCGTGTATTTTTTTTTCTAGTTTCTTACAAAGCAATATACTTTCTAATTTAAAATAAACATTTGAGAAAATATAAAATTTCTTTACTGATATCGATAACAGAAATTCTCAGCAACTAATCCGGACTTGATTGCCTCTCGATTTTTTTTTCTGCTTCTTTTCAGATACGATCTTTATGTCTTCGTGTACTTCAAATGCCTGACTTTCATCCAATTATCCCTAATTGCGTGCAATCAAATGAAATACTTGTCTTTATGCTCAAAAGGAAAATTGACAGAAGAAATAATTTCATTGGTTTCACTGATTCGTGAAGAGTTACTGATAAAGTTATTACGACCAATTTTGTTATTATCTTAAATTCTATCGTAATTTCTCGCCAGATATTAAAAGAAGCATTGCAAATTTCTTTATCAAACTGATATAATAAGCATTGTATAAAGAGGTCACTCACCGAAATTCGTGTTTAACTTTAATAAATGTTTCGCTGTCATTGGTCTATTTTAAGCGGATGATTTATTTCATCAATTATAAAGTGTGCTCATGATAAAGCTATACAGATTTCACTTTAATCAAAAGCTTGTAACACTTGTAACCAGTCACTTCTAATTAATGTACAAAATGTAAAAAAAAGATATGAAAGGACGGGTTGAAATAAATCGATAACTTAACCCGTAGACAAGTTAAATTATCATTTTTCAATACAACTTTTTGCAATAAAAGAATCTTGATACTCATCATTTAAAAAAAATTAGTTCAATTAAAACTCGGCGCAAAATTAGAAAAATATAATATGAGTTTATGAATCTACGTGTCATTCACTTACGAAGTTCACGAGTGCATTAAGAATGTAGTTAGAGGCAAAGGTTGACGGTTATGATAAACGGAGTTTTCGCTGGAAAGGGGGTGCATTCTGACATCACGATCATAATTCCATTTTCGTCGAGTGGATGCTAAAGTCTCTTTAGTGACTAATTACGGACAATTTCCGTAATTAATAGCAGTTGCCGTTGAGGGTCAAGGAATTGACCTCTGTTGCATATTCATCGATCTACATCAAGATTAATATTTGCACCCCTGAAATATGTACTGGGCTTGTATTTACGACAACAGTAGCACTAGAATCGATATTAAGAGAAAAATGATTTATTATAAAGTCTTTTATTTTATAATGAAAGCTAATAAAACTGAATTTGTTTCGTTTTGAAACTGCTAATTAGAAAATTGACTTCGGTTTATCTATTTTAAGTGACCTGTTACAGTCTCACCACTCTACTGCAGAACTCGTCGGGGTCAAAATAAGACTTTAAAAGTAGCCTAGAAAAGGTTCACTACTCTAGCTCAGAACTCTTGGGGCTTAGAAAACCTCCAGCTCAACATTTCTTTTTGAAATTGATTCACCAGTGGTTCGCCATTCTAGTCCGGAAGTTTTTTTTGACTTCTTTGGCTTAAAGTTTATCTGGTTTATAATTTCTCTTTTAAATGGTCTGTGGTACACCACTCTGGCTCAGAACTCTTGCGATTCGGAACTCCTTTGGCTCAAAATTTTCTTTGAAAGTAGCCTAAAAGTGGTTTATCCCCTGGCTCAGAACTCTTGAATCTTAGAACTCCTCTGGTTCAAAATTGTACTCCCAAAGTAGACTTACCACTCTGGCTCAGAACACCTTTAGCTAAAACTTTATCATTTGAAAGCAGCATACAAGTCGCTCATCACTCTAGCTCTAAACTCTTGTGTTTCAGAACTCCTCAGACTCAAAATTTCTCTTTGAAAGGGCCTACCGGTAGTTCACCACTCTGACTCAAAACTATTTTGACTTAAGAACATTTTTGGGTACTTAGAACTCCTTTGTTTCAAATGTCTTCTAGTTTAGAATTTTACTTTTAAGACACCTGTAAGTAGCCCGTCACTCTGGCTCAGAACTCTTTCTCAAATTTTCTTTAAAGGTAACCTAGAATTGGCTTGCTACTATGGCTCAGAACTTCTTTAATTTAACATTTCTGTTTGAAGTGACCTTTAAGTTTATAAATACTTTGGTTCACAACTCTGGCTGAGAACTTATCTCACTCAAAGCTCTTCTGGCTCAAAACTCTTTTAGCGCAAAAATCCTCTGATTAAAAACTCTTCTGGTTCAGAAGTTTTCTTGTACGTAGCCTGCTAGTGTTTCACCACTCGGGTTTAGAACTTGTGGATCAGAATTAGTATTTAAAAAAGCCTAATCGCGGCTCTACTCTAATCTAATCGATACTCTGGCTCAGAACTTATCTGGCCCAGAACTTTACTTTAAAAGTAGCCCAGAAGTGGCTCAGCGGAACTCAGAACTCTTTTGTTTCAAAACTCATCTTGTTCAGAATTTTTTCTTTTAAGTGGTTCTCTAGTCTGTCTCAGAACCAGTTTAGCTACTCCGAACTCGTTTGGATCAAATCTTACCTAATTCCGAATTTTTCTTTCAAGTGACCCGTAATTATCTGTCTCACCAGTCTGGCTCAGAACTCTTCTGTCTCAGAACTCTTCTGGATAAAAATTCCTCTGGATCAAAACTCATTTTGTTCAGAATTTACTATTTAAGCACTTGTAAGTGATTTGCCTCTCTGACCCAGAACTCCTGTATGGCTAAGAACTCTTCTGACTCAGAATTCCTCTTTAAATGTAGCCCAGAAATGGATCACTAATCTGGCTCAGAACTCTTCTAATTCGGTACTTCTCTGACTCAAAATTGCTCTTTTAAATGAGGTTACAAGTGGCTCACCACACTGTCTCAGAACTCTTTTTGGCTACTCAAAACTTCTTTGCCTAAACACTCATCTCGTGCATAATTTCTTTTTTAAGTGTCGCGTAGGTGGCTCACCCCTCTGGTTCAAAACTTCTCGTGCACAAGTTACGCAGTATCAAAACTATCCATTCTAATTTGTTTAAATTTGACAAATTAATGTTTCCATAGACTATCTAACAACCACGTGCTTTTATTTTGTTGCAGATAAGAAGACAGTGTTCACTTTGAGCGAACGCATTTTCTAAAGGGAGCCATTACACTCTCTGAAGTGGCCAACTGCAAACCGACTTCGATTTAGAGCGAAGAATAAAATTATATGAGCTATAAAGTGAAAGTGTCGATGTATATAAAATCAAGGAGTTTAATAACGACTTCTGGAACTTGCATGAGCCTCGAGTGCCAACGGGAACAGTTTAATAGTAAATCTTAATAAATAGCTAATTTAAAAACCGCAGCGCGTATGCCAACAATATCGAGGGGTCGACGGTGGCCGAGAGAACAGGAGTGGAGAGACCGGAAGTCACCAACATGAGGAGACGAAGATTAATAAGGATTCGCAGGTGAAGCGGAAGACATCGAGGAATTTATCGAACGACCAGTTAGAGGTGAGTAGTAAAAATGTTTTAAAACTTTGATGTCAATTATTTCTATCAATTGAATCACAATACAATTTGAAACCGCTAAAAATTGAACAAGTCCAGAATAATTATGCAGGTATCCGTCCTTCTCCTTTTTTACTAACTGACTTTTTCCACCCTTCTTCCAATTTTAATTCATTTTCTAAGTATCATGGACAGAAATTCAGCCATTTTAAAACAGAAAAAAGAGGCTTTTAAGGGAGATTTTTATACCAAAATAGGGAAATATATTAGGATAAATGAAATTAACGCAGATACTAATATTAAATTCAAATTTAAATAATTTTAAACTAAATACTTTAATTTCCAACACTCGAAAATCGAATTTTCAACAAAATAGTGAAATTGTTTACTGAAGAAATAAATTTTAAATTCAAATAATAAAACTTCAACAAGCAGTTGTTGAAATTTTATTTAAAAAAGATTAATTCTCAACGCAAAATGTAATAAATTAAACTCTGATGTTAACATTTGTAGAGTTCTTTTTAAATGTTTTCGAGTTTATTTTATAAACTAATTTTCCAAAATGAAGAACAATTAGAACTTTGCTTAGGAATCCTTAAAATAGTTTCTTTCAATTATCCGATGAATTCGATTTCAAAAACTTTTAAGTAATTTTCAAAATTACTCGAATTTATTATAAAACAAAGTAATCTTGTTAATTTAAAAAGTTGGCTTTAAAAACGTGCACATTCTTTTCGAAATTCAAGGAAGTAATTTAAAATGTTTTCAAATCCTTATTAATTTTCTCTTAGGATTAATTTTTCAAAATAGGAAATTAGTATACATTTTCGTAGGGGTTTAAAGATTTTTTTGATATTCTCTTGAAGTCTTTTAAAATGTTTAAAAAGTTTTTTTTCGTCTTCTTAAAAAATCTACACATTCAATTTTGTGTATCAAACAACTGGTCACTTTTGTTCTATGGGTTATTTTTTTATAATAGTTGAAATTAACATTTATTTTTTCTTTAGAAAATGATGATTTGCAAAGAATAAAAAAGTATTTTTTCTGATTACAGGGCCTGCTTTTAGAGTAAAACGGTTATTGGAGCCCATGGCCCGGTGCTGGCTGCACCAGTGCTGGTGGTGGTTCCTGCTCGTTACCTTTCTCGGATGGTTTCTTCTTCCTTACGCTCATTCGTCTAAGAACTCGGAAGCTGGTGCAGAAATTTTAGTCTTTTTGCGGGAAATTTGCAATCAAGATTTCAACACTACCAAAGTAGAAGAGCTATTGAAATCTCACAACTCAAAAATCACCATTGCCATGATTCCAAAATCTCGTAAGTAGTTCATTTTTATAAAATAATACTGAATTTTATTACAAATTATGTTTAAAACAACATTTAAAAAAATGTATGGATATATCTCCACACAAATGTTATTTTTGCTTTCCCGTATAAAACAGAAAGAAAAGTTTTAAAACTTTTATTTTTTTAAACAACCATAACATTTCAAATACTCATAATTTTGTGAAAATGATGTTTTTCTTATAACTGTGAAATACATGTCGCTTGAATTCTTTTGAAAATTCTGAATTGCGTATCTATCAATGGAATTCCAGATTGCCACCCATTGGTTTAGGGTGATTCTTAAATGAGAATATGTGTTTTTTAATGGTAGAACGTATTTTTTCTCAGACTCATTCAGCAGCGATAATGAATGGGTATTATATCTAATTCAAGGGCAATAGTTCCAACATAAAATTATTAATTTAAATTAATAATTTTTAATTGCATCATACCATATCCGAATGTTGAAAATTTATTTATACATTTCGCACATTAAAATATGAATTTTTCTTGCAATTCACGTTTATAAAATCTTAAATAGATATGAGCTGATTGCGGAGTTTGTTTTTGGCACGTGCACTTCCTGCAGCCATTAGAATGTGCACTGAGCAAGTGTATGGCACGGGCGCTTTATTACTTCATACTTCCTAATTAAAACAATTAATTCTTTAAAATTGTAATCTGCATATTCCATTCTCAGCTGAACATAACCTGAAATAGTCGACACTTGGCAGATTCACACACAGTTAAGGTGGCTTGGGCGTTTGGTGCCGTACAATGTGGGGGGCACTGTGGGGGCTATCTATCATGCGATCAGTCTTTATTTGAATTTTATTGATATACGCAT
>NC_046662.1:32409551-32416546 GCF_010883055.1 Belonocnema kinseyi | reverse complement strand
TTTCTTTTTTGCAAAGTGATCTAGTATATTTTCTTTCGATAATATCAAATTTTCAGAACTGCCTGTGATTTTTTTAAAAAGCGCCCAAGCCACCTTAAAGTTGCTATGTATACATCGTATTTTTACCATAGGAGGTGATCTTTCAAGATCATTATTTCATATTGAATTCCAACCTATTTGTGCGCACATCAATGAATCGTAGAATGCCCATAGGAATTATTTCACATTAGTCAGTTTCACTGAACTCTATTCATGGCAGATTGAAAGCACTATGCACAGGTCACAGATTAAGAATGTGGCTATCCAATTGGATTTTCATTCTTTCAATCTGGAAATGACATATACGCAATTCAAATCGACTCACTTTTTATCGTTTTTTTTCCTGGGAAAGAAAAAGATATTTCAGTCACAAATAATTATGTTACTTGAAGTTGCACTGCCCGCCTGATTTGTAATGATTGTTAATATGAAAACGCGAAAAAGGTCAGGAGTAAAACGTGAAATATGAATAAAAAATTTGAGTTTCATTGAGATTTAATGCGTCATTTTCTACTTTGAACTATCAGTGCAAAAAGTTTAGGTACGAAACATCAAATATAAATAAAAGGCTATTAGAAACATAAACAAATAATTCTAGAGACTATATGAGTTTTCCGATTTTTCTTAAAACGTGTTTCAAAAGATATACCAAGGCAAGTTTAGCGGAGAACCCCCGATATACCGTAAAAGTCATTGCGGCCATACCTGAAATCTCCGGTAAACCGAAGTACCAGTTTACTGATCATGAGAGCGTGCAATTAGTTTGGGCGATGGGGCTGCTTTTTCGATCCTCTTCGGCTTATTCTAAATGACTTCAAATACTATGCTTCATTGAACCACAAAAAAAAATTCACTTGCACTCAATTGCATGTATTCTCTTGCATGCTCAATTGCAGTAGGTCGATATTTCTGAAACTGATAACTGAGTTTTTTTTTAAGTTTAAAGGAACCAAAGATACAATTAAAAACTTTTAAACAATGAAATTTCAAATAAAAAATGTTTAAATTTTTCTTGAAGATTCAAAACAAATATTTGATTCAATTTTTCGTGAAGCACTCTCAATTTATTTTTTATAAATTAGGATATAAAGATTAGTTATGAAATCCAGATTCATCTAAAAAAAATTAATTGCGACTCTCCTGGCTGCACAAATGGTAGAAACTGCAAATTTTCTTTTATCTTCTTGGAATATTTTTTCTATGCTTATCGTGGCTTGGTTTTGATACGTAGGAGTGCGTTAGAAGAACAAAATTGACTTGTAACGATAAATGTAATAAACTCATTCTATTAACAAACACGGAATATTATAGATTGCTCATTTTTAAGGTATATTTCGGCATTAATATTACTTATCTTTATCGACAATGTGATCATTGATCACAAAAACATGTCTTCCGATATATCTTGTTAATCTTATAAACATATCACGTTAACAGACTCTTAGTATGGTGATTTAGATAAGAAATGCTATCTCCTGATTGTTCCTGAACTATATTGCCAATAAAGATTATCGTTGAAGATATATCATTCGATATTATTTATTAAATCTAAAAACAAATGATCGCGGTAGATATTTACAGGCATAACATATTGTCACTGATGAAACTGGCTGACAATTGTTCATATAGTTTATTTATAAAAATGAATTAATAATACAAAATGACAAAGTTTCACTACTAAGTTCTTGTAAATCCCGCTTTCAACATTACGGACAATTAAGAGATAACATATTTTTTTACTTCAAATTTTCGTGACAGGGATTTGTTTACATAAGTTTTTTTTCTAAAATTGAGAAGTAATATCAGCAGACATACTTTTGTGATCAATTATTACGTTTCCAATAAAAGTAAGTAATAATAATGCCGAAAAATACCTCCCAAGGTGTTTTGCATAGGAGTTGTTCTCCATTACACTTTCGCCAAGTCTAAACGCCAGAAAAGATTCGAATTGTTTTTAGGAACTCACTTGAAAAATAAATTGTTATCTGTCGTCGAATATACAGAGTTTTGATTTTATCGATACAGTTAGAATTTTCAGAAACTTACATTTTGGAAATCCAGCTGCGTATCTTTTTTTGAATTTCTTCCGCAATTTTTCATTGTTCTGTCAGAATAATCTGTTAATTATAAAATTAAGGCATGATTGATAAAATCATTACCTCCATCAAAATGCTAAAAATAATTTCTTTAATGCTGCCGTGATTTGAGAAAACACCGTCGACTGCAAAAAAACTGTACTAATCTTTACTCGTGTGCATCGTGGATTCTAATTCATTTTCTGTAGTTTTTGTTGTTGTTCTTGACTAATTTACATATAAACTTTTCATTTTTGCAACGAAAATTGTTAAAAAATGTTAATTAATTATCTAAAATGCAGTTAACGGTGTTGATTTGGGATGCTGAAATTCACAAAACGCCGTAACGGGCAGTTATGGCTCTCTTCAAATCACGGACCTCAGAAATAGGCCTGTCGTAATTTAAGAAAACGCCGTTCACAACAAAAGAATTTCTCAGCTAAAAATAAATGCAGTCTGTAACTGCCCTTTGCTTCTTTTTCTTGCATTTTTCTGTGACGTATTCAGCCGTCCATTTTTTTTGCCTGCAGTTAACTGTCAGTTACGGCTCTCTTCCAAATCACGACTCGCCAAATTTTGCAGTTAACGGCGTTTCTCCAAAATTTAGCAATAATTATTCTAAAAGTTATTTACAATTTGAAAAAATTATTTTAATAGTCAGGTACATCTTTTCTTCACGATTCCAACGATATAAAAAACTCATTTCTCGATTTTTTGCAATTAACGGTGTTTTCTTAAATCACGGCAGAATGGTCATTTTGAATGTTTTTTTTCGCTGATTAAAGTTAAGCGATATAAAAATGTCTTCTTATCCAAAATTTATCACTATGTTGTAAAAAATTTTATAATAAATTTACCGCACAAAAAAGTGAAAAGATTATATATAAAGTTATGTTTATATTTAAGCTATCAGGTAATGATCATAAAAATTAAATTATTTAATGAAATTTGTGTTCTTTCATAAGACTTTACACGTCAGATATTCCTAAAAATTGTAATTTGTGATTTGTGATCTTTATTTTTCACTGTTTCCTTCTTTAGTAAAGGCGAGAATTACTTCTTGGAATGAAATATTTGTTTTTCCTACAACAACTTGCTTCCTGATTTTTAAATAAGTGTTTATACACATGCTAGAAGTAATCTACTCGAACAAAAAAATCTACGATTAGTCAACCATAAAAAATTAGCGCCTCAATTTCTGATGAAATTACAAAACTAAGTATCATTTATGAATTAATACTTCGATGAGTTGATAAACAAATGGTCTTTTTTATGTCAGAATTCATGACATTGGTTGTCGTATACCTAGATATGAAATTAAACGTTAGCTTCGAAATTTCAACAAACAATTCAGTAAAGATAAGAGAAACTATGCTAGTGTAGCTCGCCAAACATTCATGAATGTTTATTTAAAAGCTGTTAATAAAATTGGAGAAGAAAGCACACTTATTCATTCAAAAATTAAAAATTCCCTGAAATTGAAGGTAGCAGAAGATTTCCGGAAGAAATCCAAAAACTATCGGAAATTTCTGGTATCCAAAGATTATAGCGGCTATATAAAGAGATTTTTTTAATACACTCTCTTAATGCCACCCTCACTTATCTCATCAATGATGGAATAAATAGTAAATTGATGTGTTTTACAGATACATAAACAGAATTGTGTATGAGGTATTTTTACATGGCTGCAAAGTAATTTTTATTTATATTTTTAATTTGTAGCGACACTTGAAACAAATTTCTCTGATTACGTTATATAGTGTATATCATTTTAATTTTTTTGAATTCTATTTATATTGTAAATCTGGATTATTTTATACTTTCAAAAAGGGAAAAGCAGATTGATGAAATAAAAACATTTCGGAAAAATAAGCTTCGGTATGTCGAAATATAATGCTTTAAATAAGAAATATTTTACTAAAGTTTCATGTGAAAATATTTTGGTTAATAATAGATCAGTTTAAAATTTTGAATTATATTCTCCCAGAAATTTATTGCAAATTAGATAGTCTTCAAGTGTGTATAATTTCCAAAATTTGGCCGCTAATTGAATGTTAAATTTTCAATTTCATACACGGAGAAAAATGGATGTTCAAACAGAACATCTAGATGTTCAGGGTTAACATATTTTTATGTTTAACTATAGGACGGCAATCTAGATGTTCTAAGTTAGCATCTGCAGATATTAAAAAGTGAGATGTTACTCTGTACCAAATAAAATGTTTGATTGCCTGGAAACAAGGTTAGTTCCTGGAGATTAGTTACTACGTTTATTTGTAAGACCAAAGTTTTTGTCCAAAAATATTGTGTAGTTTGGAAGTAACGCTCGGGTGAATTTTAATAAACATAACCTCAAAATATGCACGCACGTTGTTAGCAATATCAAAAATTGTTTGATAAAAAAACACAAAAAAAGTGTGTGGGGACGTCCGTTAGCGTGTTCGCTATCATTTCCCAGATTTTGAAGGCAAAATATTTCTTATCCTAGGAAAAAAGCCGGGGCAATCTAACACTGAAAAAATCGATACTACTTCCTAAGCGCTATGCAAATTATCACATTTTGCTCAATTATAACTTTTTAAAATTAAGCTACAAAAAAAGTGTGTGGGGAAGTCTGTTAGCATGTTCGCTATCATTTTCCAAATTTTTAAGAAAAAATATTTATTATTCTAGAAAAAAAGCCGGGGGAACCTAAGACTGATAAAATCGACAAGTTTCTAAGTATCACATGCCCTTAACTTGAATTTTATTTTGAATTTATAATCATTTTCTCAAATGTGTGAGAGTCAATATAATCTAAAACTTCAGATCATTCTTACCTCGTTTAGACAAAAAAAGTATTTACCCAATTTTATTTAAAAATAGTTATAACTTTGATTCTTCGAAAATGTTCAAAAATTGCAATATTACGTGATTGTACTGTTCAAAATATATAGTCGTGAAATTGCAATGTGCGATGCGCATGCGCTCGGACGATTTTAGCATCTGAATGTGTTTCAGTTGAACATAAAAATATTGTTACGCCTAATATCTCGAAAAGATATCGGATGTTTGGCATAAATATATCCATTTTTCTCCGTGCAAAAACAATTGAATTCTAGATATTGCTTCGATGAATTGATACATTATAAGTTTAATTATAAAATGGAATTTAGTTCCGATTAAATAGAGGAAAATTTTTTTTCGTTTGATAATTGCGTTTTTTCTCCTTGTGATAATGTTTAAAAAGCCAATTTGCATTGAAAAAGAAAAAACTTTCTCCCTAGATACATAAATCTTATTTTTAAAAAAAGCTCTCTAATAAGCAAAATAGTAATTCATAGATATTTTTTATATATTTTAGGGGGTGTACTTATGAATATTATTGAAGATTACACAGCCACACAAAAAAAAGTGTGCGGATCTGGTAACAAGACACACGTATTCCTATGGATTTTGGGGCGCTGAATTCAACTTCGGTATCAAAAATCACCCATCACGTCATGGTTGAGCCATAACCTCAAAAAATGATGAAAAATCATGCACTAGGGCAAATAAATTTCAAAATAATGCGAGTGATGCAAATTTTCACTTCAAAAACATGTCGACAACCATGAAGGATCAACCCTTGTCTGATATCAACTTATTTGACATAACTTTACCCAACAGAACCTGGCCTCACCTAACCTGAATTAACAGAAATTTATTGAACTACACGTAAAGCTCTGGAAGCATATTTTCTCAGCAGCAAATGTGTGCTACATCGAATGGGTCAACTCGAGCCTAACCTAAAAATAAATCTAACCTAGCCTAACCTAACCTCACGAAAGACAATTAAACTGATTGTGTTGTCCCATTGTTTTTGCGGTACCGTTTGAATCAGCTTGGGCTTAACATGCAAAGAGGTCAAACTTATCCTAACCTAAAAAAACCTGACCAAATAGGTTAACTCGATCTTAACCTACAAACGAATCTAACTTAAAAGAACCTAACGAAATTTTGCTTAACGCAACACAACTTAACTTAAGTGTTCCCGTTGTAACACAATAAAATTCATTTCCTTGTACAACAGGTGGCTAAAAATTGAGACGCACATTACTCATTTGAAGAAACTTAGAACTACAAGTAGAATTGACCCCATTTCAATTAACCTGACAATGTTTGTATCAATTAAAATGTAGAACTGTAACTTAAACATGCAAATGAATAAGAGTTTTATTCAAAATTTTTTTCTCTCGGCTTTTCTTAAACTTAAGGGATATATTTATACTATCTTTCGTGTTTACATTTTATTTTGCTTTTTATCGTAATTAAATTAATTTATAGACCTACTTCAGTTTATTTTCTGTCTGCTAAAACGTGTCCTTTTTTCTTTGAAGGAACGATGCAAAGGGTTATGCCTACGTTTAAGACCTACATTCGTTTCCCTTTTCAACATCCAGCAAAAATCAGCCATCATGACCTCGTCCCATCTACCATGATATCGTTGTTCCATCACTTTTATGTCTTGATGAAAACGGTGAACGCGGTAACTCTAAAACGCTGACGTGTTTCTAGTGTAGTGCAATAATTGTGACGTGTTTCTTGTGTAGTGCAAAAAAAAAAAAAAAAACTGAGACGTGCTTCAAGGTAGTTTTTTTTTCGTGACCTAATTGTATACGATGCCTGGAAACGACGCTACCTTTGGCGCTCCAGCGCCCATTGTTAACGTCCATGCGCCACGACATTTTCGAGCACCTGCATTTTTGGAACACAAAATTAAAGTGTGGTTCACGTTACTAGAAGCACAGTTCGTCACACCGCAAATAACTGACGATAATGTCAAATATTGCAACACGATATCGAGTTTAACGGAGAAAGCTATCGGTCAACTCGAAGACATTTTAGTGGCACCACCTGAAA
>NC_046662.1:32398274-32409451 GCF_010883055.1 Belonocnema kinseyi | reverse complement strand
ATTTGACGCGACCGCCCGCCTTTCCAAAAAATGGAATAAAACATCGAGTTCAGCACCACATCAAGACTACGCCCGGCCCTCCTGTCCACGCCAAGTTCCGTCGTCTTGCAGCTGATCGCCTTAAACAAGTTAAGGCTGAGTTCGACATCATGATGCAGCAGGGCATCATCCGCCCGTCGAAGAGCCCATGGTCTACGCCTCTCCACGTCGTTCCCAAGAAAGACGGCAGCCCGCGACCATGTGGCGACTACCGAGCTCTCAACGCTCGCACGATTCCTGACAGGTACACTCCGTGTAATTAACTTTTACAAGAAGCATTTTAACAATGTTATATTCTTCTTTGATGTCCGTTGAGTGAGCTATAGGGATAGGAGCGTAAGTTTTCGCGTTATGCAGTAAAACAGTCTTAATGCTGCGTTTTGACGAATCAATGAAAAGTCGCCATTCTTCGTCTCTGTACACATTTTTCTTCAAGTGGTTCATTATTCCGTTAACGTCAGTGCAGTACACTAAAGACGTCTCTTCGTCTTTCACGAAAAACTTTCTGAATTCTTTGTCCCTGTCGCGATAGAATGAAACTTTTTTCTTTGGCTCTAGAAGATTTCTTCTTTTTAGAAATCAAGCGGCAAATTCAGCGCCGTCTTTCGGTAATCCAAGATCTCTAATAAAATCATTCAGTTTTAGTTGCGACACGAATATTAGAACCTTCAATTTCATTTTATGCAAGCCATATTCGTCATCTTTTTCGTCATTTTCATCGGAATCATCAGAACTATTTTCTGTTCGATCACTGGTTTCACTACCGTCTCCATGACGTTGACTTTCAGCTTCCATTCTATCATCTTCTAAAGCGCTTAAATCAGTCTGGCGTGCATTTTTATTGATTTAAATTGCTCTTGTGACTGTGCACACATTAATGTACGAAATATTATTTTTATTTTCGGCGTTGAAACCTTTGACGGAATTTATGCAAAAGTAGCAGTCCTTCGCGATAACGGGTTTTTTCCATGTGGTTGGTGTAGAGTACTTGCGGTACTTTTCGTTGTTTGAGTTTTTTAGACGATCCAACGTAAGTCTGCAGGAATTGAAAATGACGTAAGAAACCCATTTTGTTTCTTGGTGCAGCAATTTACGGTCAAAACACTTTTCGCAAAGACGTTTGACTTCCTCGTCGATTGATTTTTTCAAACTGCTTACTTCATATTTACTGCAAATGTAACAGAATGAATCTGAGGTATTCTTGCAGGCATGCGATTGAGAAATGCGTGCGGTTTTTTTCCTTCTAGCATGAGACTCTACACCAACTAAGTGATCCATTGATGAAGAGCTACGGTTGCATGATGACGACGTCGGAGAGCCCGCTTTCCCACCCTGACCAGACCACGATACTGAGGTTCTTCCCTGCATCGTAATACACTTTTTACCTGTGTCTGCCATGACGACATGAACGCCGTTTACCCAGGGACTCAGCCAATGTGGATCCGTTGCCCACCGTCACCACGTGGAGGTGCCCTGGTTACAGACACAGGCGAATAATGCTAGCAACAAGCGTTTACGAAACTCTAGACATTTACTGCTATTAATGTCAAAATATGAAAGTATGTAAGAACAGAGTTGCCAGCGTAATCGGTTAGGTTAGGTCAGGTTTTGTTAGGTTAGGGTAGGGTAAACCTCTATGCAGGTTAAGCCGAAGCTGAATGAAACGGTACTGCAAACACAATGGGACAACACAATCAGTTTAATTGTGTTTCGTGAGGTTAGGTTAGGCTAGCTTAGATTTATTTCTAGGTTAGGCTCGAGTTGACCCACTCAATGTAGCACACATTTGCTACTGGGAAAATATGCTTCCAGAGCTTTACGTGTAGTTCAATAAATTTCTGTTAATTCAGGTTAGGTGAGGCCAGGTTCTGTTGGGTAAAATTATGTTAAATAAGTTGATATCAGGCAAGGGTTGATCTTTCACAGTTGTCGATATGTTTTTGAAGTGAAAATTTGCATCACTGGCATTATTTTGAAATTTATTTGCCTCAGTGCATGATTTTTCGTCATTTTTTGAGGCTATGGCTCAACCATGACGTGATGGGTGATTTTTGAGACCGAATTTGAATTCAGCGCCCCAAAATATATGGAAATACGTGTGTCTTGTTACTAAATCCGCACACTTCTTTTTTGTGTGGCTGTGTTATAGATAAAAAAACTCTTATTATTTGCGAGCTCCAAAACTACGAAAATAGAAAATATCATAAAAAATATCTACGCAGCAGAAAATTCCGGCAAAAAAAATTAGTAGTATGTGCAATCAACACTATTTGTGAATTCAAGGTTTGCCAAGTAATTTTAAAAGAAATGAAATTTTTTTAGTATACACAACTCAAAAACATTTGTTGAATTTTTGTAAGTTTAGCAACTCAATAAATTTTAAAATTTAGTTAACTTTCACAATTATTTGACAAACTTTCATTTTATAAATAATTTTGATTGTACTGATAAATTTTCATTTTTTTATTTAAAAAATAGGCCATTCGGTGAAAATAAAGTTATCAGAGTTATAGAATTTACAATATTTAAAAACTCGATCAAAAATAACAATTTTAAGTGAAACAACGCACGATATCAAAAATCCAGAAAAGAAAAAAGTTGCTTTTTAAACGGCCTACAATATTATTATAAAAACTTTTTAAATTATCTTGAAATATCGGAAATCCAAATTTTGTTCGCACGAAAAATAATAAAAAATACAAAATTCCATGTATTTAGACGTGCTGATTACGAAAAGGAGAGTATCAATAGCCGCATATTTGATTTTCAAGGTCGAATTAAAAAAAAAATTAATGTTTATAAGAAACCATGATTTTTTTTTATAATAGAAGTAATATTTTTGCACAGTGGGCAGAATTTCTCAAATGAGACTAGAGGGACTCATTTTCCTCACGAATCGATGAAAAAGGGAACGTATGTGACCTACACTATTTTTTGAGAAGTCACAGCGTTTCCCTCACCCTATAACATCTTGGAAAGTTAGAAAATGACACTTGTTCACATTCATAATTCTTAATTAAATATCATTTTGATTTTCACATTCCTGAGTTCTGAAGACGGCGTGCTTTTCTTGTCGCCCGAATTATCTCCTGAATCCACCTTGCCCTCCTTCTTGGCCTCTTCGCCAACCAAAAGTCTGACATCCCTCGTCGGGATTTCAGCTTTTAATTAGTTGATTTTTGTCTCCTTAAATATGCACATAGGGAAATTTCGTCGTTGAAAAAAGGTCCGTGGAAGTGGTCTCAGAGGGGACACATCATGTCTCATACGGCAAGTCTCTCTGCGGCATGTCAAATTTGCGGCATGTCACGTATGCGGCATGTCTCATCTGTGGCATTTCTCACAGTGAAATTGACATTTTTGGGGCATATCTTACCGAATTCCTGTGACTGGTCACAGAAATAATTCAAGGTCACACCCCTACCCCTTTTCCATCATCTCATGGGGAGCGGGAAGACACCTCTGTGATTGGTGACAGAAATAATGTAAGGTCACACCCGTATCCGTTTTCCAACGTCTCAGGGGGGGGGGGGGGGGGGGGGGGTGGTGTTAAGGAACCCCTGTGACTTACCGCATTAATAAAAAATGGCAATTTCCCTGGGATAAATTCTACGTGGGAAAGAAGCTGCTAGGTAGAGATGCCGCAGTTGTGACATGCTGCAGATGTGACAAGCCGCAGATGTGACATGCTGCAGGTGTAACTTGCCGTAGAGAGACTTGCCGCAGGTGACATTATATGGACCCGGACTTAGCACACAAAGAGCAAGTAACCGCCCCCGTTGAGTGTATCCTTAGAGAACTTCTTAACATGGACGGCCTCACGACCTGGAAGTCGTACATCCGGCCAGAGGACATGAAATAAGTAGATAAGCAAGACGGTTTTTAATGCGAGATTCCTGTTGCTGATTTACATTTAAAATTAAATGTAATGCTTCATTAAAAATTGAAATAACCTTGAAGTTTTCTACGCAAAATGCGTTTCTTAAAATTCCGCTGTATAATTCTATGACGTCATTAGAAAATATTTTATAAACTTAACAGGGATGTAAAACACTGCAGCTTTCGAATTGTCTTAATGTTAGCAAGGTCTGTTTCGTTACATTCGGGGTAGGCGTGACTCGCTCGGTAGGGGAAAGGAGTAGTGTGTGGAAGGGATTTTTCAGATTGATCCAGAATTCTCGTGCTATTTAAGTAAATAACACGTTCGTTCCGCAACAATTCTCCGACCCAGGTTGCTGATCAATCTCTCTAGCAATCACCCCAAGCGAAGAACCTCACGAAGTCGTTATGTAAGGTTCCCCACTTGGGTCCATTAGTAGCAAAGGTCTTTGTTTCAGGCGTCATTCACTCTATTGACACTCTTTTTATTAACTATTTGCCGCCATACTTTCTTGTCCTGGCATACTTCTCTAGCTTCTTTTTTGTCCATAATCTCTAATAATATATCTGACTCTATGTATCTAAGTTCTAGAAGATTCTAGACAGTGTATTAAATTACACTTGTACACCTTCATCATTTACGCAAGAAATAAATGAAGACAATAATTTTATAATTAAAACTATAATAGAATTGTTTACGCAAACTTCGTTACTCACAATTACGCAATATCTACTTATTTCCTGTTTTGGATCATTGACAATCGAGTAGCCCACAGGGTCGACAGATTTTTTAAATTTAAATTTAAATTTGGTTTGAAAAGTGTCCAGGGGCAAACACCGATCAGCGACAAAAAATATAGGTGGTTCATAAAGTCCCTTAAATCCGATTCTAAAATTGCTTATTAGAATAAAAGCTGATATAATTTTGTTCTATTAAAATCATAAAATGCACAAAGTCACTATGTTACAATTATAATAATTCAGAGTTGTCTTCAAACAATAGAGTTTAAATGCAGTATCATTTCTCTCATTCCTCGTTTTTGTGTGCACATAAAACTTTGCTAATTATTCACAAAACGTCCGTCGTGATTCTGAACTCTCTGAAACTAAGGGACTCTTAATGTGTATTCACGGAAGCTAATATTTACTGAGATTAACATTTCAAGAAAAGATGATCGATTTTTCGGAAAATATTCACATAAAATTAATAATATTAACATTGTAATTTCAAAAAGACACCTTTTTCAGTTTCAGTTAGTAATTATTTTAACATTTTGTTGTGAATAAAATGTAACATGAAAATAAATGTATAAGTTTTATTACATATCATTTTTTATATATATTTTTTCGTTGATTCGAGAAACTGAAATTAGTTTTTTTTTATTAATTTCAATTGTTGAATATAAATATTGAATAATTTTTGTCCCGGATCACTGTTTTATTTAATAAATAAAGTCTCTGGCATTAAAATGGATGACTGAAAAATATTTTAATAATTGCAAAATAAATTCATAGCAGGATAAATTATGAGTTTAAAATAAACTTTTGTTGTTTTAGAATCGACAAAGTGGCATCTTTTACATTAGTGATTACATTTTTTAGGAGCGGAAACTTAATTGTGACAAACGACAGTATTATTACATTTTTTTTTAAAGCGTTTGTATTCATTTTTTCATTATAAATATGATGTTTTCAAACATTTTCCTGTGGAAATTTAATAACATAAATAATATAATAGATTTAAAAAAAATTATATAATAAAATTTCTAGGAAAATTTAAAATAATTCAAATTTTCTTCTCGGCTTTTTTTTTAAATATTAATTTCAAAATATGTCAAAAAATAATCTGGAAGAATTGAAATTTGCTTTTCAAATTTTTGCAGGATTTTAAAAAATACTAGAAAAACTTTCAGTTAAATGAAATATTTTTTAATTTCTTAGAAGTTTTGGAAGTATTCAAGAATGATTTAAAAAAAGCTTTCTTCGGAAGATTTCAAGATAGTTTTCAGGAATAATTCGAGTAATTTTTAAGATATTCAGGAATTTTATAAGTTAAAAAGGGATGACAAATATTTTAAAACTTCGAAAAATTTATAAAATATTTAAAAATTGTTATCAAGCTTCAAATAGTTCTAGATATTTTCCAAACACCAATTTTTCCTTAAATTTTCTAAAATTCTATTTAATAGAAAAAAATTTCTTGTAAACAATAATAAGTCATAGGAAAAGTGAATAATACTAATAATAATAAAATTTTATTTATTATATTTATTACCTATTCTTTTATTTTATTCTATTTTATTTGTTTTATTACCTATTTGGATGAATTCAATTCTTTTTGATTTAGAATTAAGAATAATTTTTATTTTTATTATAAATTATAATATTTTCCGTTAAGAATAAACTTTTTTGGTTATAAATCAAACTTATTAGTTAATAGTCTAAATTCTTTGTTGACAGTTCACTTTTTTGGTTGGAAATTCATAGTTTTAGTTAAAAATCGATTTCTTTTGTTAAAAATTTAATTATTATGTTGAAAATACTTTTTTTTGCAGAAAATCAATACTCATGGTTAAAAATTAATCGTTTGTTAAAAATTAGTTTCTTTTTTGTTGTTACATTAATTTTCTTGGTAGAATCTTTATGCATTTGGACCTTTTTGTTAAAATTTTTATTTGACATGATTGAAATTTTCAAACATCTTTTTAAATTTTCTCCAGTAATTTAGGAGAATTATAATTATGTAACCTTAAAAACAAACAAATTAACCTGATAAAATAGTTATTCGAAATTTTCATTTTATACAAAAAATAATTGCGAAGACTTATTTGATTTTCGGGTATTTCGGGTTTCAAAAAATTGAAACTAGAGAAAATTCAAAGACTTCTAAATAAAATACATTTTTCACATTTTTTTGAGCACGGAAAATCAGGTTGCATCTTCATCGACTTCAAATCAACTATATTTATTTAAGATTCCAGAATTTGTTATTTTTCATCCACCTAATACATATTCAATCAATTATTTCTATAAATCCGAAAGAGATCATCGAAAAGTTTGATTATAGGATTCAAATTATTTTCCTGAAATCTGAACGATCTATAAAAGTCAATTTTGCACGGTACTAAGGATCTAAGTGATTCCATAGCATTTCTCGATTGTATCCCTTCTAGAAACTATTCAAAGAGAATTACATCACTTCATCGTTTCAGGTAGTTTAAGATTCATGTCTTTATCACTATTTTGAAATCAAACGAAGCCAGAGAAATTGGAATGTCAGGTGTAATTTGACTATATCATTATGGAATAACTTATTCAATTGAACGATTCAATTTGTACGCGAGCTCGTTTGATCATCCGCGTTATCAGTAGTCTGCATGAGTCACTCATGTTTGAAATTCGAATGTCAGGCTCTTGACTGAAAAGGTGCTTGTGTCTATATGAAATAACAAACGTGAATCAAATTTTAAATCAAAAAACAAGAAATTATTATAATTTGAAGAAAAATTGGATTAAATTTAATAAATTTATTTTGAATTAAAGAATCTTAAAATTGATTGACATGAGAATAAAATTAATAAAATCTAATTTAATTAGAACCAAATAAAAATTAAATACTCACAGAATAAATTGGTAAAAATTAAATTATTTAAAACTCAAGGGAATTGAAATTGTATTATTTCTTTTTAAAAGCCTTTAAAATTGAATAATTTGAAAAGTTTTTATCTCAATAATTTTAAATTTGACTATTTGAAATACAAAGTGGATTGCATTAAAGCTTAATTATTTTATTTATTTTGATTTGTAACACTTCATTTCAAATTATTATTTATCTCTATTTCCTGTGATTGCGTAATTTAGGACTTATTAGCAAATGGGTGAGCGAACGAACGAAAGAGAGAGTGCAAGCGAGAGAGAGAGAGAGAGAGAGAGAGAGAGAGAGAGAGAATGAGAACATAAACAGATCTTGGTCTACTCATAGTATTACATAAACATTACTTACAATCTTTACGCTTCTAATCTGAGCATTCCATCTCATTCGCTCCTCTAGCAACCTCCAACTCCTTCATCCATTGTTCTCCTAATCCACCCTTCCCTAGAATCTTAACCACATTCTCTTGCCAGCTTCCTTTATCTTCCATTCCTCTTCTACATCCTTCCCATACGCGCTCCCATGTTTCCTCCTCCCATCCACATATTCTACACTTTCTGTTCTCTTCTTTCTCCCAATACATCACGTCCCTTACCTCGTTTCCAAATCTAAATCTTGCTATTCTTGTCCACCTTCTCTCTCCCCATCCTTTTTCTAAATACTTTGGTTATTTTTCCTTTTTTATCATCTTAAGCATTTATTGTATCTTGATTACTCCATCATCCCCAATCATTCTATTAATTGTTTTTCCCTCTCCTTTGTTTACAATTCTTCATAGTTTACTTCAGTCCCGTCCTCTATGCTTCTAGTATTAAAAAACTCCGTCCTTTCTTCTTCCCATGTCGTTAATTCTATCGTCCTCCAATCTGCCCCTAGTGTACACCTTATATACCTTTCTTGTGAAATCCCAATATCTTTCCTTTGTTTCCACCCCCATATATCTGCTCCATAATCTAATATCGGTCATACCGACGTATTAAATAACCACATTGTCCTTCTCCAATTTGGTTTGGACCATGTCTTTCCTATTCCCATATCTGTGTCATTACCCCCGCTGATTTTTTTATCCTTTTTCTTATATGAGCTCTATGATCTAAATTCATTTGCAAGATATGTCCTAAATATTTAAACTCTTTTACTTCCTCTAACTTTATTCTCGTCCATCTGCTTTTTCCATCTATATATTTCTGTAATTCTGCAATTGAGCCGCCATCCTTTCTTCATCCTTTACTATCAACACTGTGTCGTCTGCGTATGCCAGTGTATATATTTCTTCGTTCCCTATCCTAACTCCTCCCCAACCTTTTCTCCTGATTTCTTCTTCAAATTCTGATATTAATATATTAAATAAAAGTGGACTCAGTGGGCATCCTTGCCTCACTCCCATCACCAACCAGAAACTATCTCCTACTTACTGTCCTACTTTTACTCTGCTTTTTCTCTCTCAAAAGATTTCTGATACTCTCTTTATTAGTCCCTCCTTGATCCCCTTTTTCACCATAACTTTTTCTATTTCGCCTTGGTCTAATGAGTCAAACGCCGCCTTCAAGTCTACGAACATTGCTATCGTTTCTCCTTTTTCCCTTTTAATTCTCTTATTTACTAGATAGTTCAGAACATATATGTTGAACATATATGTAATCCGAACCAATATAATCACCTACCTTTAGTTTCTTGACCTTATCTCTTTATTCATCATCCACTATCACATAATCAACTACCGTTCTTCTTTCTCATTCTGTGCCTGTATATTCTTCTTCCTTATCTCCCTCTATATTTCTATTTAAGATAAGCTATCCCAACTTCTCCAAGCTCTCTAACAACTCCTTTCCCTCTCCATTCAGTACCTTACCCTCGGATTTTCTTCCTATTTCTTCTCCCCATTCCCTTCCTCCTGTATCTTCTGTTCTGGCATTGAAATCTATACCTATTATAAGCTTCTTCTTTATTTTCTTCAATTATTTCTTTCATCTCCTCTACTTTCTCCTGCATATCACCGTTGAGATAAACCACCACTACCTCCCACTTATCTCCTCCCATCTTCACCTCTTCTAATATTAATCCTTTTTTGTTTGTTCGTTCCCCTCTTTCTTATCTTTCTCTGTTATACATTCATTTCTTATTCTCATCATCATTCCTCCCACTTCTCTGCCCTTTTTATTCTTTTGTTTGCATTTTGAACTCGCTATTTGCAATCTCTAGGTAACCTTAACCTTACTATTTCCCATCCCTTTTCATCTATCCACGTCTCCATCATTATAACAACATTCCATTGTGTAAAATTTCTCATAAACTACCGATCCTTTCTCTCTAATCCTGCTATATTCCAGTAGCATACTTTCCATTCTTCCCTACTTTCGTTTCTCGTCTCTTTTTGCGTCTTACTATTTCTTATTTTTCTATCTCCTGTTCTTTCATCTCCTAGTTTTTTGATACCTCATTTCTTTCTATCTCTTTCCTTTCTTCATCCCAATCCCTCCGTACACCGTATATCTGTATTCTCCCATACTTAACTCATGTTCTCTTTCCCTTTTTTCCCTCTTCCGCTATTTTCCTTAATTTATACTGCATGTTCCTCTTTACCCTTGTCAAATCATCCTCTATTCTCTCCAGGCTTTTCTTTTTTCTTCTTTGTCATCATCTCTCTTTTATGTTCTCATTTCCTTAGTTTGCCCAGTAACATTATCTACCCTCTTCGTTCTTTCCTTCCTACACTTCGCGCTTCCTCTATTTCTACATTAGCACCAACCCTTTTTAGTACTTCATCCACTCCTTTTTTCAGCTCCTTCCCTTTTAATCCTACACCCTTTATCACTATGTATCTTTTTATTTTTTCCCTCTCTTTCTTTTCATTTTTGTTATATTTTTTTCAGCCTTTCCTTCTCTTCATTCCCACTCTCCCCACCAACTTTCTGTTCTTCTACCTTTTATTAGGCTTTTCCTGCTGCTCTCACCTTTGCTTAAACGACTGCATCCTTTTTTCTAGTTTTTCTCTGACTTCTGCGCATTTTTTCTTAAGCCTTCTTAAGCTCGTTCATTTCCCACCTAATTTCCTTATTTATTTCCTCTTCCAGCTTCTCCTACTTTTCTTCATATATCTCCATTACTTCTAGCATCATTTTTCGCACGTCACTTAACTGTAAATTTTCATCTTCTATTTGCCCCCTTCGTTCAACTTTTTCTTCTTCTTCCCCATCTCAAATTTGTTCCTTTTCCGGTGGAGTTCTATACATTTTAGGATTTTTAAGGATGGATCCTGTTGCTACTTTGTCCTCACTACTTTCCCTCACCGCCCTATTTCTTTTCCTATTCATGAATTTCTCTATTGATCCAAAACTTTCGGCCCTTAACCCTTAAACGGCCAAAACGCCACTACCGGGACACTGCTTTTCAACGGCCAACAACTAAGACTATTCGACACTAGAAAAAATTGAGACACATATATTTTTATTTCTTAAGATCTCCTCTTTCTGACGGTGCCAATAAAATTCCTCAAAAAATTTATTTATTATCCCAAAATGCAGTTTAAAAAAAAAAAACGTGATTTTTCGTGCCTATTTTTTTTTGTGAACCATTTTCCAAAGCTTTTCGAGTCTGTAATTAACCT
>NC_046662.1:32392867-32398174 GCF_010883055.1 Belonocnema kinseyi | reverse complement strand
AAAATATATGTGTCTCAATTTTTTCTAGTGCCGAATAGTCTTAGTTATTGGCCGTTGAAAAGCAGTGTACCGGTAGTGGCGTTTTAGCCGTTTAAGGGTTAATCTCTCCCTATCTACTGTTTTTTTGTATTTTCTCCTTTTTTCCTCATGCGTCGGGTTACCGAACGCTTTCTCGTCTGAGTTCCCACTATTCATGAAATTGATGTAACTTGCGTAAACTCCTTCTCAATTCTACTATCCTACGCTGCAACGTGATCTTCTGCTATGCTTCTCGCTACATTGCCTGCCCTGTCGCTGCTACTTATTTGCACTAGTTTCCGTAACCTGCTACCAAACACATTCACCTCGGAAACGAAAGTCCAAATTATTAAAAATTTTTAAATGAATAATTTCTAAAAATTTGAACTAATAATTAAAAAATTTAAAGATATTACAATGAAAAATTAAAGAAAATACAAAACAAAATTACGACACATGTTTTCCATGTTCGTTCAAAAGTTCAACCATTTTGGTAGAAAATTAGTTTTTGTTGAAAATGTATAGCTTGGAACGAAAAATGCAACTGATCTCTTTCATGGTTGAAAATTAAATGATCTTTTAAAAAAAACGTCTTGATGGTTCAAAAATTCATCTGTTTCAGTACAACTTTAATCTTTTTTGAAATGAAAAATCATGTAGTAGTTTAACTACTACTAGATATCAAATATTATTTGTTAAAAGTTTTTTTTTAACGCTTAACTGTCATACATAGTGGAAAAAAATCAGCGTAAATTGCCTTTTATTGGCAAGCGACCACATAAAATGTAAAGGAAAGCTCCTGAATTAGCTTTAAATAAGCATGGGAAACAAAAGGTTTTTTAAATAATAATTTATGAGCACATGCAAGTATTTTTCAAATATGATTTTCACAAAACTAATTACTTGCAATTCGTTATGTGGTAAGAATATAGTAAACGTTTTCTTCAAGATAAAACTTATTAGACTTATAAAATCATTTTACAAAAAAAAAATATAATAAAATTGATTTATAATTAGAAAATTTATGGAATTTTATTTTTCAGGGATAACAAATGTTAGAAAATTATCATTATTGTCTTTGAATTGCAATGGTCAGAGAAAATATAAATTATTGTTAGGAAAAGTGGAGATATTATAGAATGAAACTTTTCTTGGTTAAAAATTTAATGATTTTTTTGAATATTCATCTTTATGGTTTGAAAAGTCATCTATTTTAATAGAAATTTTATTTATTTTTTGATAAAAGTACAATCATTCACATGAAAAGTAATCTTCTATGGTTGACTATTTAACTGTTTAGTTGAAAATTCACGTTTTTTTCAAATGAACTACTTGGTTGAAAAATCAAGTAGTTAATTAAAAATCATTTTTTGTTTTTGTTCAAGAATCATTATTTTAGATGAAAATTTATGTTTTTAGTTCCTGCTAAAGATTCGTAATTTCATTTAAAAATTCATCTTCTTGGTTGAAAGTTGAACAAATTTGCTGAAAATAAATCTTTTGATTGAAAACTCAACTGATTGGGTAAAAAATTTAATATTGCTACTAATCAAATCTAGTTAGTTATCAATTTTTGGTTGAGAATTTATTTTTGTATGGTGACAATTTATGTATTTTATAGAAAGTACATTATTTTCGGCAAAAAATTAATCTTCGTTGTTAACACTTTATCTCTTTTGATAGAAATTTGATCTTTTTTGGTTGAATTATCAACTATTACATTTTTTTTTTAGTATTCATATTTGTAGGTTAGCAGTTTAATTATTAGATTACGAATGCAAGCATTTTTTTGAAAGCTTAATAATTTTGTCCAAAATTCGTCTTTGTGGTTTGAATATTCATCTTTGAAGGAAGAAAAATAAATTTTTTTTTTTTAATTCTTCTTTTTAGGTATAAAAGTCAACTATTTTCTATAAATTTGACTTTTCAGCTTGTAAATTCAAGTATTTGGCTGAAAATTGAACTCTATTCAGTTGAAGTTTAATGTTTTTGTTTAAAAATTTATCGTTGTAGGTAGCAAATTCAAATATTTGTTTGAAAATTCAAGTAATTTGTTAAAAATTTGATTATTTGACTAAAAATTTGGACAGAAAATTCGTCATGTGCATTAAAAGTACATCTTTTATGGTTCAAAAGTTATCTTTCTAAGTTAAAGTAAAGAAATGAATTAAAATTTTTTAAATTTTCATCTTAAAATACTTCGGTTCGTTTATGAAATATTCTATGTTAAGAATGTAACTTGATTAAAATGGGAATATTTGAATTTTAAATGGTCAGGGTAAATGAATAGTGGATCAGGGAAGTATAGGAAAATGTCATTGATCTTAAAAATGCAGTGTTACACACACAAATTTTTCTGCGAATTTTTAAAACTGATTCTCTAAAATAAATCAATTCCACTGCATCTTGGTTCAAAGTGGTTGGAAAATAAGTGAAAGCAGACTAAATGTCCTAAACATTTATCAAAAGTAATATACTCTAGCTCTACCTACTAAAACTCATGTTATAACTTCCTGGAAAAGGCTTTCTTTTTTAGAGTTTATAATCACCTTAGTTGCTTTTTAAATTCCTTAGAAATCTTACGAATTAAAATACTCTTAAAAAAATAGGAGATATTTTACCGAGAAGCAAGGAATTTCAAAAGAAACTTAACGTTTATATTAATTGTATATGAAAGAACGTCTTATTTTAGGAGGCTATAACTTAAATTCTATCAGAATCTATTGTATTTTTTGTAGATTTTTACAAAATTCAGTCTAACTTATTTTTTATTGCGATTAACTGTGGTGCACAGAATTGAGTTATTTTAGTAGGAGTAAATTTAGCCTGAATTCAAGATGAGCAAATAAATAATTCATGTAGCACGAGAGAACTGAGTTGATGCGTGTAATCTGGCTCCTCCCGAAGGAGAAACATTGGCCTGGTTCGAACATATTTGTTCAAGTAGGTCCATTTATTTGATGCAGCAATTCTATTCTCCAGAATTCCACATATGCTGACCATGTGACTTCCCAAGTGACGATTGCAAATGCGAGCATTATGCACACCGAAAAAATGTTGGTTGAATGAACCATAGTTCAAGTTTTAAATAATTCAATCCTAGAAAATGGTTATAATATTCAGAAAAATATATTTGATTGATGTTTCGGTTGATTGAAATAACTACCTTGGTTTTTACCAAAACTTTTTCTAAAATCGAGTAACTGTGTGCAACGAAACCACTCTCAGAAAAATGTTTTTTGGTTCTAACAAATTGTTTCTTTGATATAGGATCGAACCATTATTTAATTTTTTAACACAAATATTTTTTCGATTTAAATAAAACTTTTTTGAATCAACAACGCCATTGTTTCATCCAAACAAACTTTACTTGAATGAAACAAATGTTTGTTTGATAAAGAAAAAGTTTTCTGAATCGGTTTTGTTGAATGAAATTTTTCTTCTTGGTATATTGTCTGCAAGTCGATAATAAGTTATTTTAGAATCGAGGATAATCCGATTGTATTCATTGTTATATAATTGCATCTGGCTATATCATCCTCATCCTCATTATTTCGCATAGCTGAATAGCAGAAACAATAGTCAAGAGATAATGCATGAGTTTCATTATTCCGAATTAGTTATACACATGCATCCAAGAGAATAATTTCACGCTCTGGAATTCGTTAAAGTCGTTCATTTTCATCTTTCAAACTATAGATGCTGTATATAGTTATACTTGCAGCTAGCAAGTAAAATGTCGATAATAATAATGACACAATTTTATCCCAGAAAAAAATCGAACATTGAAAATAATGTTATGAGAAATATAAAATCGCAATTAAATTAAAAATTACCGAATTGAGTCCCAATTAAAAATCGATCAATACAAAATGGAGAAATCAACATAAATTTTGGGATTGAAAAAAAATCGGATGAATAATAAAGTGGATCGAAAATACGATATTCTAGAATTCAAAATCAGCATTACGCAAAAAAGTAGCGTATTTCTCAATTATATGTCATTTTTACCTTGGACAACAAATTAAATTTTTTTTAATTTATAAAAAATTACACTTTAATTTGTATCCTAATCAAAAGAAAATAGGGAGTGAGACAAAAACCAGAAATATTTTTTTAGGACACCCAATTGGTTACCGGCGCTCGAATAAAATTTTCAAAAAATTTCTTTTTTGCAGAGGTTTTAAATTTTTACTCAATTTTTAATATTTTGTACATTTCTGAAGTTCAAAAAGGTCTTTTTAATTTGTTGTGGATTTGAATCGATCATCTTCAAAGTAAGTAAAAAATTATTATAAAAAAATTAGGCAAATTAAAAGCTCACCGTTTTATGAATGTTTTTATATAAAGGAAAATGATTGTTGTCATAAAGGTTAATAAAGCGTTTTCCACTCGAATTTGGTTTGTTGTTTATTACGCTTGGATAGTTTTTACAAGATTGAATTATATAAACAATAAAAGTATCCAATCCTTTCTTAAATAAGCTATATATTCAACACTTTTTTACATTGTTAAATTTTTTGTTTGAAAAGTGTTATTTCTTATTCAAAATTTGAAAAATAAGTTTAAATATATTTAATGAAATAAGTAAAATTCGATTTAAGGGACTTCATGGAGTTTAATTAGAGTTCAAGAGATTTTTACGAATTTTCAAGAGATATTCAAGAAGCTACTTACATACCAACCTATGTGCGAATTTTCCATTGGGCCATAGTCGGGCCAACTTTCTCGAAGTTGGGCTAACTTTGCCAACCAGACATTGGCCAACATACTGAAATGATAACCATCGCCCAACTCTGTTTGCCGACTATTGGCTACCATGGTTGGCCCAAGATGACTACTAAAAGTCGGTCCAACGGCGAAATTATAACTTTGGTCCGACCATGTCAGCCGACTATTGGTACAATATCCATTACTAAAATCGGGTCAACTACGGCAATTACATGGAAAAAATATGCATTCAATTTGATAGAACTAATCTTACAGGAGAGGATGCGATGGGCAGTTTGATAAATATAATAGATTCACTACACTGATTATAATCGCACGCTATGAAAATTTTTATTTGCTTTGGGTTTCGAACCCTATAAGTTTCGCATTCCTCATTCCTAACGCCTAAAGCCTCTCGGCTAACCTAGCTGGAAGTATGACAAAAAAATCTGAAATATAACCAACAGCTGTGCACGGCCGTCTGCAAATTTATGTGATTACAAACTATTATTGAATCTTTTATGAGATTAAACAAGATTTAAACTAAATTCAAAAATATTTTAGGTAATTATAAAATAT
>NC_046662.1:32376138-32392767 GCF_010883055.1 Belonocnema kinseyi | reverse complement strand
AGAAATTCATTAGAATTAAAAGGATTTCTGCAAATTTTCGCAGATTTTAAGATATTTAACAGACTTTAAAGAATTCAAGAACATTATTTATGTTTTTAAATTGCTTTAAAATCTTAAAAGTCATTTAAATTCTACCGAAATTCCTCAAACATTTTTCAAAATTAGTTAAACTCTCTGAAATTCATTAGAAATATCTTGAACTCTTTTAAATATTTTGAAATCTTTTTAAATTCCTTTATAAATTTAAAAATTTACAAAATCAAATGACTCCGGTTAAATCTCTTGAAATTCCTGAAAGTCTGTTTAAATACTTTTAAATATTTTTAAATTACATGAAAATCCTTAAACTCTTTCGATTTTCAAAAAAAAATTATTTAAAATGCTTTCTAAGATTTTAAATTCCTTTACTCACTTTTTAAGTCATATTAAATCCATTGAAATGGCACAAAATCCCTTAAAATTACTAAAAATCTCTTGGACTCATAAAAAGTATGTTAAAGTCTCTAAAATCTCTTGAAATTTTTTGAAATTCATTTATAAGTTTTTTTTCTTTTTATTAAAAAGAATGTTTAAATCCCTTTATGCCGATCTCTGGCCCGACTTTGGCCCATAGTTGGGCTTGTAGTCAGCGTTACTCGTAAACGAAAGATGTCCCATAGTTGCCCCGATGGTTGGTCCGTGTTTGGGCCATTGTTGGGCCATTAGTCGGCCTAACTTCTTCAGAACTTTATAAATCCCTTCATGACGATTTCTAAGCCGATTTTGGCCCAGAGCGGAGCCAGCAGTCGGCGATACTCGTTTACGAAAGATGTCCCATAGTTGCCCCGATGGTTGGTCCGTGTTTGGGCCATTGTTGGGCCATTAATCGGCCCAACTTCTTCAGAACTTTCTAAATCCCTTCACGCCGATCTTTGGGCCGACTTTGGCCCAGAGTTTGGTCAGTAGTCGGCGTTATTTGTTAACGAAATATGTCTGATAGTTGCCCCGATGGTTGGTCTATGTTTGGGCCATTGTTGGGGCAATAGTCGGCCTAACTTCTTCAGAACTTTATAAATACCTTCATGACGATCTCTAGGCCGATTTTGGCCCAGAGCGGAGCCAGCAGTCGGCGTTACTCGTTTACGAAAGATGTCCCATAGTTGCCCCAATGTTTGGTCCATGTTTGGGCCATTGCTGGGCCAATGGTCGTCCTAACTTCTTCAGAACTTTCTAAATTCCTTCATGAAGAATCTCTAGGCCGACTTTGGCCCAGAGTTGGGCCGGTAGTCGGCGTTATTCGTTAATGAAAGATGTCCGATAGTTGCCCCGATGGTTGGTCCATGTTTGGGCCATTGTTGGACCAATAGTCGGCCTAACTTCTTAAGAACTTTATAAATCCCTTCATGGCAATCTCTAGGCCGTTTTTAGCCCAGAGTGATGCCAGCAGTCGGCGTTACTCGTTAACGAAAGATGTCCCATAGTTGCCCCATTGTTTGGTCCATGTTTGGGCCATTGCTGGGCCAATGGTCGTCCTAACTTCTTCAGAACTTTCTAAATCCCTTCATGAAGAATCTCTAGGCCAACTTTCGCCCAGAGTTGGGCCGGTAGTCGGCGTTATTCGTTAACGAAAGATGTCCCATAGTTGCCCTGAGGGTTGGTCGATGTTTGGGCCATTGTTGGGTCAATAGTCGGCTTAACTTCTTCAGAACTTTATAAATGCCTTCATGTCGATCTCTAGGTCGACTTTGGCCTATAGTTGGGCCAGTAGTCGGCTTTACTCGTTAAAGAAAGATTTCCCATAGTTGCCCTGACGATTGGTCTATGTTTGGGCCAAAGTTGAACCAACAGTGGGTCCTACGTTGTCTCTCAACGTTGGCTGTTTAGGTTCCACCTACATAAGTATCTTATAAATATAAAAGGTGGCCCAAGTTTGGCTGCCGATCTACGGCGGGCCAAAGTCGGTCCACCTTTGGGCTAACGCACCTGCTCTGGGTGCCGATCTGAATTCGCACCTGGGAACCAGCATAACACTTAGAAACTAATTTTTCGTCAATTAGAAACTATTGATGAGATAAACTTTTTTAATTGCCTACAAACAAGTTTAGTTCCAGGACATTCGTTACTAGGTTTATTTGCTTCTCCTAAGCTGTCGGCCAAGAATAATTTGCAGTTTGGAAGTAAGGCTGGGGAGAATTGTAATACACGTAATCTCAAAATACACACACATTAATCCATTTTTTTTAATTATCCCAAAAACGAAGAGTTTGTGGATGTCAGTTAGCATGTTTGCTTTTATTCCTAAAATTTGTCATTGAAAATCTTTATTATCGTAGGAAAAAGCCGGGGGGACATAACAATAGTAAAATCGATAATTTTCAAAGTATCACATGCCCTTACGGGATTTTAATAGGTTTGAAAGAATTAAGAAGAATTTCTGTGGATTAAAAAGGATTGTAAGAGATTTCAAACAATGTAAAAAGATTTCAATAGAATTTGGAACAATTCAGAAGGGATTTTAACGGGATTTTGAAGACTTTTCGTAAATTAAAAAGGATTTGAAGGAATATAAAGTAATTTTATGGCTTTCAAAAGATTTTAAGGGATTTTAAGAGACTCATAGAGATTCCCACGGATTTTAAAGATTTCAAGTGATTTAGTATTATTTGACGAAATTTCAAAGATTATAACCAAAGATTCCACAAGATTTCATCAAAGATTAAAAGATGGTTAACTCCCCGATTTTATTTTTATGCGACATACATAAAATGAAAGATTTCACAATAGAAAAGAAATAAAACAAGTGAAGGGTGGAAGTACAGAGCTAGACAAAAAAGGCATTTTTCAGAAAAGCAAAAAAAAAAACAATCCGTAAAATCTAAATCAACATTTTAAGACAGAACAAAAAATTATTTCCAAGTGAACGTATTTCTAAATTGAGGCCAAAAAAGTTTGAACACTTAATATTTTCAAGTTTTGAGGAAGTAGATGTGGAAGTCGACAATCTCAAAGTGACACACACACAAGTTGGAGTAGGCTCGGCTCGGGATTCCAATGGAAAATTTTTATCTCCAGTTTAAATGCAGAATAAAAACTTACTGCAGAGATATTAAGTTTTTGAAGTACAGTAAATTAGTTTTTATCTACAAAACTTAGTCAGTTCTAAGCACATCGTCTAAGAATATAGAAGCTAGAAATGCACAGGTTTTAAAAATCGGTTTTGGATAGCGACTGAAAATCGAACATTGAGATTAACAACTTTTAGGTTAAAGGTTGTTAAAGCTCAACATGTTAGGAATGGAAATTAGAAAAACACTGAACTATCAATTATTAATTTCGATCCCTAATTATCTCTGAAAAAATTATTTATAAAAATCCCTAAAAACTGGAAAGACTTTTTTGAACTCTGAATTATCTTTCAAAAAATAATTGATACAAATCCGCAAAAAACTAGAAACACTTGTCTAAACTTTTGGGACTTCAAAAAGTGAAACAGGGAAATTTAAAATGTGAGAAAACAAGGAATTTGGCAAACATTTTTTTTTGAGCTCAGGTAAACAATTTGCATATTTATCGATCTTAATTTTTAATTTTCAGGATTCAAATATGGTACTTTTTAGCGTAATAATGATTTGGAATATCCCAGCAGTATTTATTTCCTCCCACCCTCATAAAAAAATCAATTAGATTATTGAACAGTACATCTGTCAGTCAATCCTTTGCACTCTTCGTCGATTAAACGAACCCATGGCTAATATTTTATACAGTCCAGAATCAGAATGAGAAAAAATTGATTTCTAACAAAGTGGAAACTGGCATCGTTATTCGTTTTTTATGGACCCTTTTTTGCATCTTTATTCAGACGAGAGTTTACTAACCGGTGAATATTTCAAAACCAGAAGTTCTCGCAATTCGGTGCAAGTTTGCCAATGACAGGATCTGCGATAAAACTTTCAATTTCCGAATTCCACGTTTCATCCCTACGATATTTTTTATTACACCTATTTCTTACAGCTGGTTCACTGGTGGTTTTCCAAATTCTTCTGATTCACTTATCGCAAACTTCCTGGATGTTTCAATAAAATTTAAATTTGGTAAAATTGAATACATTTCAAGCAAACACACGGCCTTTATTCTTTGGGAATCTAAAAATCATATTGTTTTATAAATTAAAAATATATAATTATATAGAAAAATATTCTTACTATATGCATAACATTAAAAATAGTTTATATAAAATATTTAAATTAAGCAGGCGCAGATTCAAAGAAGTGACCCGGGGGGGGGGGGGGGAAAACGAGAATCAATTCCAAAGAGAATTATGAGAGCTGATTTTTTATTGAAATTTTTTGGTAGCAAATATAGTGAAAAAAATATCAGGTTTTACAAAAAATCTCAAAAAATCCTATTAAAAAATCTCTAGCCTTTGATATAATTGTTATATTTATCATATTCTTTCTGATTTTGACATAGCTTTTATTGCATTTTTAAAAAAACTAGAAAAAAAATTAAAAATTGAAAAATTAAAAGAATGGTTGCGGTTTCTCAAAAAATATTAAAAGTCGATTTTCTCAACAAAAAACCACTTATATTCTTTGCTGATTTTTGTTTGAATTCTTACTTTCATAAAGATTTTTTGTGAGCTTCAGGCGGGCGTAATAAATAATGTGGCTAGGAAAATTATTTTTTCTATAATATCGAATTTTCTACTTTTCCTTGTAAAAATGACAGGAATGAAACAATGTTAAAATACAGAAGTCTGAGCGTCTATAAAAAATCTATGAAAAATAGCTCTTGATCTTTTGCGATATCTTATCGCATAAAGCTGATACGATATCTTTCTAACATAACTATCATTTGTGAACAAATATGGGTAAAAATAAAAAGGTGGAGCTTTCCAGAACTGTTATTTATTTTTTAATTTCGGAAACAAGCAAAATTTAGAGTGATGTAAAGAAAAAATTAGGATTTTTTGAAAAAAAGCAAAAAATTTAAATACGCAAAGCTTGGCACAAAATGTATTGTATACTAAATGAAAAAAATTCGTTTCACCAATTTTTCTCTAAAAGACTCTAAAAGAGAGGGGTCCATATCATGTCACATGTAGCATGTCATATCTGCTGCATGTCACAACTGCGGCATATCTACCTAGCGGCTTCCCTCCCGTGCGGCATTTTTCACTATGAAATTGACATTTTTGCGGCATTTCTCACCAGTAACAATTCTCTCAGTGGCATCTCTTAATTCCAAAAAATTTTTAATGTCTAATTAAAAATGTCTAAACTGAGGACAGTCTCTCTGAACGAATTGTCTTCTTAGCGGCATCTCTCCCCCGGAAACATTTTTGAGCCTATATTAAAACATAAAAACTGCGGTAAGCCTCCCGGGACTGATTGTCACATCTGCAGCATTTCTCATCCGTCGCAAGACTCCCCAAAATCATCTCTCATTTAAGAATAATTTTCCAGTCCACATTAAAGTGGAAAAACTGCGGCAAGCCTCTCAGGATTAATTGTCACATCTGCAGTATCTCTTATCAGCGGCAAGTCTCCCCAGGGGCATTTCTCCCACAAGAAATTTTTTGAGTACTTCCAAAGATGGCAAAACTGCGGCAAGCCTCCCCAGCAGCATCTCTTCCAAAAGAAAATTTTTTAAATACTTCCAAAGGAGGCAAAACTGCGGCAATTCTCCCCAGTAGCATCTCTCCCCCAAGAAAATTTTCTAAGTACTTCCAAAGATGGCAAAATTACGGCAAGTCTCTCCAGCGGCATCTCTCCCCCAAGAAATTTTTGTAGGTACTTCCAAAGATGTCAAAACAGCGGCAAGTCTTCAAAGCGGCATCTCTTTCCTAAGAAATTTTTTAAAGTACTTCCATAGATGGTAAAACTTTGGCCAGTCTCCCCAGCGGCATCTCTTTCCAAGGCAAATTTTTTAGGTACTTCCAAGGATGGCAAAACTACGACAACTCTCCTCAGTGGCATCTCTTCCCCGATAAGTACTTAAACAATTTTCTATGGGGAGATGTGCTACTGGGGAGACTTTCGCAGTTTTGCCATCTTTGCAAGAAATTTCGAAATTTTCTTAGGCAAGAGATGTCGCCGCACAGTGGGACGAAAATCACGACTCTGGACAAATTGATTTTCCGACTACAGTTTTCATCCGATTCAAACGTTTTTTTTAAACTAAAGCTGATGAAAATCCGCATTATCTTATCAGAACATATATTCAGTACAATTTCCCAGTACCTTAGGATAAATTAAAAAATGTATTTAATTTGATATAAACAAATAAGTGAATGAAAATGGTTTCATATGGTTTTACGGTGTATGGTCCCTTGATTCTCATAGGATTTCCTCAACTTATCAACAAACAAAAATTTTGTATCATACTGTGAGGATTTATGAATAAACAATCATTATTATAAACAAATAAAAAACAATTTTTGTCTTCAGCTATTGGTGACGAAAAGAATAGTAACTTTCCATTGAATTAGCTCCATAAAGCTCGTGAATGATACTCAGTTATCATATCTGCTCATATAATAACAATTCGCAATGTTTCAAACGATCTTAGTTAACAATTGCATTATTCGGCTATTTTTCGCCACACAAACTCCGTTCTTTGGATGTATTTAATTGCTAGTGACTGATCTTCGAATAACGTAAGGGTATTTGGATGAATAATAACAACTGCGATTGTTATAAAAAATTTCATGAACAATCACTCATCTTTTTTATTTGTCATGGAATGAATAGCGTTTTCCACTCAGAATCAACTGCAGATCATGTGATACCCATTTATTATTTTCGATCATCCGATAACAATTGTTGGTTATTTGAAAAAATGTAATAAACGAATACACAGTTTGTCCAAAAAATCCAGTTTAACATTATTTCCGAAATTACCGGTTTTGACGAGGAAATCCTGATGTGCGTATCGAATTAATATTAATATTATTCTCATGAAATTGTTCATGCCGATAACAACTGGGTTAAAAAATTTGACATTCACAGTTAATCCAGTTCTGAAAACGAAGCAAAAATATGGAAAAATGGCCAAACTGTCTATTTGTTTATTACATTTGCTTAAATAATCAACAATCGTTATCGGATGATCGAAAATAATGAATGGGTATCATCAATTAGTGATCTGCAGTTGATTTTGGGTAAAAACGCTATTCATTTCATGACGAATAGAAAAGATGATTTATAGTTCATGAAATTGTTTATAATAATCGCAGTTGTTATTATTCAACCAAATACCCTAACGTTATTGGAAGATCAGCTATTAACAATTAAATACATCCAAAGAACGGAGTTTGTGTGACGAAAAATAGCCGGATAATGAAATTGTTAACTAAGATCGTTTGAACAATTGCGAATTGCTATTGTATGAGCAGATATGATAACTGAGTATCATTCACGAGCTCTATGGATCTAATTCCATGGAAAATTACTATTCTTTTCGTCACCAATATCTGAAGCCAAAAATTTCTTTTTTTTTTGTTTATCATAATGATTGTTTATTCATGAATCCTCACGGGTATGACACAAAAATGATTTTTGAAGCTCAATTGAGGAAATCCAGTGAGAAGCAAGGGACCATACACCGTAAAAACATATTAAACCATTTCCATTAAAATTATTTGTTTATAACAAATTAAATACATTTTTTTATTAATCCTACGGTACTAAGACATTGTACTGGATATATGCTCTGATTAGATCACGCGGGGATCATTGTGCGCCAGGGAAACTTGCCGTAGTTTTGCCATCTTTGGAAGTACTTAACAAATTTTATTTGGGAAGAGATGCTGCTGGGGAGACTTACCGCAGTGTTGCCATCTTTGGAAGTACTTGAAAAAATTTCTTGGGGGAGAGATGCCGTTGGTGAGACTTGTCCCTGATAAGAGATACCGCAGATTGAAAAATGAAATTTCTGTACAAAAAACATTCACTGACAATTTCATCTGTTAAAATGAAAGAATTTTAAACATTGTAAACATTCAAAGTTTAATCATTCTAAAAACGTTGAAAATTATATGATTGCTAATTGCAAGCTTTAGAAATAGTTGTTTGAACTTTAATGGAACCTTTAAAAATTGAACTCTAAACTTTGTGTAAAATTTTATGAAGACAGCTAATTAAATTATTTAATTTAATTCATAACTTTAAAATCTATTAAAAAGTACTGCAATACCTTAAAATGAAACATGGGACAAGCGAGTGGAAACATAGTACATTCATACATAGTGGTTTTCCTACCCTGTGAATCCGCTATCGAAATGAACAATTTAATTGTTTACAACCTTTGTATATGTGCTTCGAGTTCCATGATGGTCGTCCTATTGTTCCATTTCATCTGAATAGCAGCTTTCTACAACTATTCTCTCGAGAATTCTTTGTTGCTTAATCACTACCTTTTGTTATAATAGAAACTGTGAAGATACGAAAATTATTTTTTATAACAATTGAAAGTAAGTTCAAAAATTTCTGTAGGTATTTTAAAAGATTTCAAAGGATTTTAAATATTTTAGGATATTTCCAAGGATTCCAATTAACTTTCAAAAGATTACAAAAATTTCCAGGTATGTTCAAGTATTTTAATAATCTTAACGAGAACACTCAAAAATCCCAGAAAATAATATTCCTGACATGGTAAAGATCCCCCAAAAAATATTCGAAATAGCAGTTTCCCAAAATTACAAAATTTACGTAATATAAAAATTCCGACTAATAAAATCCTCGAGCAGTTATTAACATTACCGTATTTTAAAATTGCCGAATAATCAAATTTGCCATAGAAAATAGTCAAATTATAAAATATCTGTCATTACCAAATAAGCGACACTAGAAAATTCTCGAATTTAAACAAATGAAAAAATTGCCTTTTAATTATTATTATTTACTCATTATAAATACAATATTGAGATATTTTGACGAACGAACATTTTTGAAAAATGTTGTATTTATTTTAGAAAATTATTGTTCACACTTAAAATTAAAATAACTTTAAAAATATTTCTTCTATCAAAATTTGTAATTGAACCGCTGGCGACCAAAAGGGGACACGGCCGGATTCGGCCTGAGAAGTATTTTCCTGAGTGTAAATTTTAAAAATCTTTCTAATTTCAATTTTAAAAACTGATACTTGTAGAGTATTTCAAGGCGCATCTTTTTTCCTCTTACAAAAATTTATAGGTTTTGTAGTTTTTGAGATAATTGGTAAAAAGTGGATTTTTTGAAAACGAAAAAATAATTTTTTTTTAGGCAATGCAAAAATCATGAATTTTAACCTTCAAGCGCCTCGTTTAGCGAACGAATTTTAAGCTACCGAAAGCTTTCAGTAAGAAAGTTGTTCATTAAGGTTCAAAGAAGTTTTCTGAAAAGTTTTAGATCAATTGGATTAATAGTTCAAAAATTATGAATGTTTTAAAATCCAAGCGGTAATCTTGACGCTGTCCAAAAGCGTGCCTGGCCGGCTACGTACGCGCTGCAGCGAACGACGTGAAGGTCAAGTCAATCTTACTAAAGCAAATGCACAACAGTAACTCCTGATATTATCATTAAAATAATTTATTTATTATACATTTCACATATAATATTATGCATATTATTGAACAAGAATAAATTAATCAAACAATATTTTATTAGAAACTACTTTTAGTCATTTTCGTCACTCTCTTCAGTTTCTTCGGCATCTAGATTCTGAGTTTGTACTTTTAAAAAATATGATTCGAAAAATTCTTTTCCTTTAACGCTTAAATACTGGAAGAGATTTCTTACATCCTTTATTTTGGCAGCTTTTAATCCAATTCGGGGCGTAGGACTTTTCGAAAGATTTTCTAGTTTAAGCGCAGGTTTAAAGAAAAAAGTGGTTGGATTTTGCAACTCATAGTTGTCAAAAATATCCACTTTTCCATCAGGAAAAACATGCAAAATGGAAAAACATTTTTCAACATCCTGCAGAAGTTCTAATTTTTTCAGCTTTTGCGAATATGTACCAAAATTCCTATCGCACTGGCAATAGGAATGGCCGTGAACTGGAAACACATATTTAATCTCGCTTTGCAAATAAATGGACAACAAAACCAAAAAATAAAACACTGTGTAGTTTTTATTTTGTCCTGGACATGAGTCTGAAAATAATGTTATGCTGTTGAACTTGTCTTTAGGAAATTCTTTTAATACCGCGTATTTGATAAAACTGCAAACACAGTTAGCACCTTTCTTTACAATTCCCTCAAGAATAGGGAACATGTAACTCTGGTTCGGACAGTCGGACACGGGTACTTTTGGTAGTGGCAAATTCTGTGCAAAATCAAATTCACAGCATAGACTATTATTTTCAGAGATTATTTGCTTTTTTAACTTCAAATAAATTTCAGCATTGTTTTTGTGATTAATTACTTCTTCGTTTACCTCTCCATTTGTCTCGTTTTTGTAGCAAGTATTGCACACGTCAGTTCTAGATAATTTAAAACTGAAACCAACATTTCGGTTAAAATACTTAAAATAAATGGTTTGACTTATTGTCAATTTATCCCCCGTTTTTTCTTTATAATATTTTCCGAATAATTCGTAATGTTCTACAAGATTTAATGAAGGATTATTAAAATATTTTAGGTTGGTAGAATTTCGTTTGCAATGTGAACTGTGATGTGGAATTGACTCGCAGTGCTCTTCAGTCATTTTTTTTTTAAATTTTCTGTTAATTTAAGTCAACTTTCGCGTACTCCACCTGCCAAATTTTTTAAAGGCTGCTTATTTAAAATATTTTTTTGAACATTTTCAACTCTTCTTTTGCCCATACATAGAAAGTCACAAAAAAATTTCTTACAAATCGGAACATTTTCTTCGTCAGTACGAAATAAATATATCCAATGAATTAACCGTCCTAGTTTTTCACCTGCATTCGTTTGGATAGGATCCTTGCATTTTAACAATCCTTTGAGAAACACATTTTGTTCATTATAGTTTCCGAGATTCCAAAAATTTTTATTTACTTTTTCTTGTTGCACATTTGAAAACTTTTGGTAACATTTTTCTCCACAGCAGGATTCAATAGGTTTGAAAGATCTCTCTGGGATTAGGATATCTTTAGCAATACCGTCTTTTTTAGTTTTAGACTTTGTAATGTATTCTTTTCCCTAAAGAAATAACAAATAATGCTATTAACTTCGTCATTAAAAATTTAGAATAATTACTTTAGACTATCTACATATTATATATAGTTCAGTAAAAGAATTATTTAAAAAACCAAGAATAAAAAAGTCATAAAATATTAAATATATGATTAAAATCTATTTAAAAATTGTATTGGCGGTTTCCATTCGTAACTGATTTCTGGAACATTTTTTCTTATTTTTAGTCCACGAATCTTCATTTCTGGTTCTCTTTCTACCTTGTTTCATTTTAACATATTTTTATTTTTAATTGATATTCTCAAAAATATCTAAAAAATCTCAATAATCTCAAAAAAATGCTTTTGCAACTATTATAAGAAACAGTCACTTCGCTGATTCTATGTTTTATTTGTAGAATTTCATAGAAGATGACAATAAAAGTTACTGTTGTGCATTTGTTTTGGTAAGATTGACTTGACCTTCACGTCGTTCGCTGCAGCGCGTTTTACAGAAAACTTCTTTGAACCTTAATGAACAACTTTCTCACTAAAAGCTTTCGTAGCTTAAAATTCGTTCACTAAGCGAGGTGCTTGAAGGTTAAAATTCATGATTTTTGCATTGCCTCAATAAAAAATTAATAACTTTTTTCTTTATTACAATATTCTGATTTTTCTTTCTTAGATAGTTTCAGATAACTTAATCACGTACTTTGTATTGGGGAAATCGGAAAATGATGAAAATTGGCTAAATTAGCGCGAGTTGAAGTGAAAAAAGACTGGAATTTTTCGTTTTCAAAAAATCCACTTTTTACCAATTATCTTAAAAACTACAAAACCTATAAATTTTTGTAAGAGGAAAAAAGATGCGCCTTGAAATTCTCTACAAGTATCAGTCTTTAAAATTGAAATTAGAAAGATTTTTAAAATTGACACTCAGGACAATACTTCTCTGGCTGAATCCGGCCGTGTCTCCTTATGGTCGCCAGCGGTTCAATTATTGTTCTATTTTTAGGAATTTGACAGTGTCGGATATGTTATATTTCGGCAACTATTTTCTGCAGCGAATTTTATTACTCGAAAATTTTTTAATTTGTTAATATTGCAAACTGTTTGGAAATTTTATTATTCAGTAATTTTCAAATTCTCTAATATTATAAATTATTCCGCAATTTTAATGTTCAAGAATGTTCTGAACGATACAATTTGCGACGGAAAATAGTTGCCGAATGATAAAATATCCTACACATCATTCTCTTGAACTGTTCTTTTGCATGAGAAATATTTTCCTTAACTATTGTTATTTTCAATTCAAATGACAGTTAAAAAACATGCATTAAATATACAAAACATTAGTTTTATCATAACATTTCATCCTCAGATGTTTATGGAATAAACATGATTTATGAAAAACAATTTTTTCATTATTTTAATTCGAGAATTTTCTAATGTCAGAAATTTTCTGTACCAACAATTTCAGAACACTAGAAAATTTCAATTTCAAATATGTCTTGTTGGGAATTCACCAATGTTGTGAATGTATTTTTCGGGATGTATAATCATCCCATTTTTAGGACTTAAAAAAAAAACTGTATGCGGTTTTAAAGTAAGTAGTTTTCTAATCCGCTGTTTTTGAGTTCATATTTTCGGACTTTAAGATTAAATATACTTTGTTCTGTAATGAATTTATAATAATTATTAATAAATTAAATAATAGTTAATAGGGAAAAGTAAAAAATCCTGAAAGAGATTCCCAACGATATTCGAACTAGAGAAGTCTCGAATTTAACCCATTAACGCCCAAAAGACCGAAAAACTAAGCTTAATTTTGCTGATGCAGTTGTGGTAGTAAAACATGTCGCATATGTTTGAAACTCAACATAATTATGTTTGCAAGACCGCTTTACAAGATAAAGTTGTCAAAATAATTGCTCGTTCACCAGGAAATTCAATATGGCGGTATCTATAACAAAAAACACGGAAAAATTTAAGACAACAATTTTTTTCTGCTGGATTTCGTATCGAAAAATTTTTTTAATATACGAAAATTGGTGCACGAAAAAAAACCTATATATTTTTTCATAGTATTTCGGGTCAGTTATTACGAATCTGGCCGCAAAATTGCAAAATTAATTTTTTAAACTATTTTTTTAAACAAATTATTCTGAAGAATTAGATTTTTCACAAGATACATATGCTTTTTATGGGTTTTGGGTCCGCTGAGTACGAATCTGGCGTCAAATTTTCAAAATTAATGTGTTTAAACATTTTTTAAACAATTTTTTAACAAATTTTTGGAACACTGAAGTTTTTTTAAGATGCATATGCTTTCGTTGGTTGTTGTGCCCGCTGAGTACGAATGAGGCGTCAGATTCGCAAAATCAATGCGCTAAAACAATTTTTTAAACAATTTTTTAACAAATTGTTGCGATATTCCCTTCTGTCGGCCGTCGTAATTGACGTTTACCAACTGTCACCACGTGGAGGTCGAAGGATAGACATTTTTTTTCGATTTTTTTTAGTCTTTTTTTATTTTGTTTTTTTTTGTATTTTTTTGTTTTGTTTTTTAAATTTTAAAAAATTATTTTATAATTTTTTTGTATTTTTGCACTCTTTAGAACTGTTCTGAAAAATCTTTCACCTCCTTTTGAATACTTCCTGAGACCAGGATGAACTCTTAGCATTGGATGTATCAGATTTGATAAATTCATTTGTTTTTTGTGCAATTCATTTGCGCAGTGAACACCAATACTAAACAGTTATTTGGCTACGTCATTGTCTATCCTTCGACTTCCACGCAGGGACAGTTGGTAAACGTCAAATACGGCGGCTGGCAAAAGGGAATATTGCAACAATTTGTTAAAAAAATTGTTTAAAAAAAATAGTTTTAACACATTGATTTTACGAATTTGACGCCAGATGCATACTCAGCGGACAAGAAACCCAACGAAAGCATATGCATCTTGCAAAAACTTCAAATTGTAACAGTTTGTTTAAAAAATGTTTAAACACATTGGTTTTGCAAATTTGACGCCAGATTCGTACTCAGCGCAACCAAAACCCATGAAAAGCATATGCATTTTGTGAACTATCTAATTCTTCGGTATAATTTGTTTAAACAAATAGTTTAAACAAATTAATTTTGCGATTTTTCGGCCAGATTTCTAATAAGGGACCCAAAAAATTATGAAAAAATATATAGGTTGTTTGGGTAATTGTTTAATTCGTTGCTGTCACTTGAGGGTAAAAATAACCATTTCTTTTTTTTAAATTCGCCATTTTGAGACCTACATCTTGAATGTCAAAGTTGTCGTTTTCCATTTGTCCAAAGTTCAACATTTTTGTACACTTTTGTGCACCAGTTTTTTTACATTAAAATAAATTTTCGATACGAAATCCAGCAGCAAAAATTTGTTGTCTTAAATTTTTCCGTGTTTTTTGTTATAAATGCCGCCATATTAAATTTCCTGGTAAACGGGCAATTATTTTGACTCTTGAAAATGTTAGCAGTATTTTCCAAGTTGTCATTTACACATTTTATAGTCTCTACAGAATTTTAATTCCGATTTTAATACTCCATAAATTCTGCAATAATTTGAAATCCTATATAAAGGTTTTAAATGCAAAATTATTGAAAATAATATTGGAAATGAACTGAAATATTAATGAATAATTATTTTTAAATATTTGAAATCATTATTTACAAAATATTAATGTGACCATTTATTTAAATTTACTGCAATGAAAAAACTAGTTGGTTGGTACAACTAACAAAGTAGTAGGCTCAACTAATTCAGTTTTTAATATATGCCGTTGCTATTAAAGTGGTTGAGGCTGCTACTTTTATTCGCAAGATTGGTGGTAGTTGTCCTTACTACTTTATTTGTTCTCGTTACAACTTTCGATGGTAGGTACTACTTTCAGATAGGTGTGTTTACTACTTTAAATAGTAAGCATTACTACTTCAATTAGTAAGTCTTACTATTCAATTAGTTATTTTACACATAAATTAGTTGATCTTACTACTTAAAGTAGTAATCCTTACTATTATATAATCTTATATAATATTACTATTCAATCTTATATTTTCTTACTATTCATATAATTATATTCATCCCACTGGAAAGCTGAATTGTCGCGATGATGTATTTATACAAATTAGGGTACCTTTTCACGAAGGCCTGTTTTGAAGTATTCGTTGAATTTATTTGACACATCGAGTTCGCATCTAGGTTATCAATCAATCAAATTTACCATAATCCAACAAAGTAACTAAAAATAAATCCTATGAAAAATATTCATTCCACGATTATTTCAAAATAGGCCTCGGTGAAAAGGTGCCCTAGGCGTAGCGTGGAGGGCGCCCTAAGGATCTATACGATGTTCTTAAATATTTTCCACGTGTTTACACTTTATACATAAAGGTTCAGATTAAAATGGCGATCATCGAAAACATGACGCGATATTACGATGCGAATGTTGGCAGCACTGCTCAGATTTCAGTTCTACCAATATCGCCAAGGGGCAAAACTTGTAACATCTACTACTTTTATTTCTTTGAAAATAAATTGCTGGTAAATGTAACTAATTTCTTTGTTGTGACTAGCTCAGCGTATGTTGATTCCAGAATTAATTTTGCTGATAATTCGAAATAATAAACAGCGGCTTAATTGAGGCTTGGCGGCGGCAAAGTCACTTTCTTGTCACATGAAACTTTTTCCAGTTATTGTCTGTCCATAAACTACTTTACCAATGTTGGGTTTTTTAACCATCTCCAACCCCGAAAGTAACTTGTCGTCGGCTAAAGATGGAGTTTACGTCTATAATTAAAAAAAAAATTAAATTGAAGCAGATAAAACTTTTAATTCAAAATACGAAACACTATTTCAAAGACCTACTATTTCAAACCGAAATATATTGGATTTTAATCTAAATAATTGGATTTTCAACCAAAAGATATTTTCTGCTTAAATAGAGGAAAAATTTAAAAAAAATTAAGCCAACTGTAGCACTAAAAACACAAATAGGTAAACTTTCGAATAAAATAGACAGGTTTTTTAAAATGAGTTTAAGGTTTAAGCAAATAGTACAATTTTGAAGCCAAAAACATTAATTTTTTGGGAGACCGATAAATTAAAAAAAAGGTTCTTTTCAAGGAAAAAAGATATATTTTCAACCGAGAAAGAGAATGTTTCAATATGAAGTACTAACAATTTAGTCATAATTAGAGTTTTTAAAAATAGTTAAATTTCTAATAAAACAGTTGAATTTTTAGCATGTAAATATTTTAGAAAAAAGTGGACTTTAAAATCAGAAAAGATGAATTTTTAACAAGATAGTTGAATTCTGTACCAAAAAGCTAAATTTTCAACAAACAAGAATAACACAGGCCGACAAAATTTGACAAAGGTCCGGAACCAGAGACCAGATCTAGTATATCCGAAGGTTTTTGCTGCGCTGAATCCGAATCCGACCTCAGAAAAATTCCATCACCCTCAGTTTTCGAGATATTGTAACCTAAAAGTGCAAAAA
>NC_046662.1:32373932-32376038 GCF_010883055.1 Belonocnema kinseyi | reverse complement strand
GTATACATTATCATTACCGGGCTTGGGGGTGAAATTTTTCATATTTGAATCCGCCATATCTCGGCTATGAAAAATCTTATCAAAAAGTTAGGCATCGCATTTGATGGAATTTTTCTGAGGTCAGATTCGGATTCAGCGCAGCAAAAACCTTCAGGTATAGTAGGTCAGGTCTCTGGTTCTGAGAATTGTTGGCCTGTGTAATTTTTTACCCAAAAAGATGGCTTTTAACCAAACATTTAAATTTTCTACCGAAAAGTTAAATTTTTAACCATAAAATTGAATTTTGTAACACAAGATTCATTTTCTATCCAAAAAGACGATTATTTTGTGCCCAAAAAAATGATTATTTTTTACCCTAAAAGACAATTAATTTCCACCCAAAAACATGACTTTTCAATAAAATACAGCAATTTTCTAATAAAACTAGTTTAATTTTTAAATTATCAAACATACAGCCTAAAGTTTATAGCAAACCTGAAATCATTAAATTTTCAGACAAAAACTTGAATACAAAAATATTGGCACAAGAAAAAACGAATTTTTAACAAAATTGTTAAACTTTTAATCTAATAGATGAATTATCAACAAAAAAGAATACTTATCTATTCAAAAAGACGACTTTTCAATAAAATACATCAATTTTCTACCAAATAGTTTAATTTTTAACTTATACATAATACACTATCATGTTTAAACCAAATAGTTTAATTTTCTTCCAAACATGAATTTTCAAGCCAAAAAGATGAATTTCCTGAAAAAAGTACAGCTTTTAACATAAAAGTTGATTTAAAAGCAAATAGTTAAGTTCTTAACTGTAATTATGAATCCCCAATAATAAATTATTTTCTTTACAGAGTAGTTCAACTTCAAGTCAAATAATCGACCAAGAGGGAAAAGAAGATTAAATTTTCAGCCAAGATGATTACATTTTAATATGGTTTAATTATCAGTTTAGGAAATTTATTTTCAACCAAACATGAAACGCATTTTTAGGAAAACAGTTAAATTTTAAACCAGATATGATCTTTCAACTAAAAAAATCAATTTTTAACAAAGTATTTGAATTTTTGTTAGAAAATATGACTTTTTGACCCCCGTCTTAACTTCTAAAAGTTCCAACGTAGCTAGGCTATTTGTTTTTAGGTCTACACCAGTAATAATTTTAACTTAGGTATGAATATGCGAATCAATTTCTTGAAATAAAATTAACTACAAATATAGAAACAATAATGCCCTTTTGCTCCTCTGAGATTTGAGTCCCGCATTTTTTTTCATTAATAATAACTTGTTCTCATTTTCATACTAGTTTTGAAAGGTTAATTTCAAGTGCTGACATTTACTTTCATAGATTTTCACAGTTTATATGAATCTGGAATTTCCCCCCAAAAATGTTAAAGTTACCAATTTGCACTTTTTTGGCTCTTTTTTCCTTAAGATATATATTTTATTAATTATTAATTGCACCATCCAGCCATTTTTCTTTGCAGAATTCTCGTGTTATTTATTTAACCCCAGAATACTAACTATACTTCCCGGGACATAGTATAAAGTTAAAATTGACGCCATAGATAAATAAAGTTAATATTTAAAATCGTGTGTTGTGGCTATATTTATTAAGCCCTTAGCCTAATAATATACAGTTCACTATACTTGTAAAACTTAATTTTAGCAGGTTTCAATGATATGTACGTTCGAGAGACGTACATTTAGTAACAAGCAATTTTGATTTTAGTTAGCATTCTAGGGTTAAATAACACGTTCATTCCGCAACACTACTCCGACCCAGATTGCTGATCAATCTCTCTAGCAATCACACCAAGTGAAGATCCTCACAAAGTCGTTATGTTAGGTTCCCCAGTTGGGTCCATTAGGGTCCAAGGTCTTGTGATTCAGGCATCATTCACTCTACTGACACTCTTTTTATTAACTAATTGCCGCCGAACCTTCCTGTCCTTGCATCAAATCTAATCGATCTCGAGTACTCACTCCTGAAAGCCCGGATTGAGGAAGCACAAGAGAAAAACTTTCGTGAACAGCTCCTCGATAAGAGGATGCACGGTATCTTCCACAGAAATGTGAAGGATCAGTCAATGTCTTGTGAGCTAA
>NC_046662.1:32372140-32373832 GCF_010883055.1 Belonocnema kinseyi | reverse complement strand
TGATGGCGGTGTTAAAATAAAGACCGTATCTTAATCCATCCAGAATACGTGAACTTATGAAATGTTAATCTATTAAAATTTATTTGTTAGGATATTAAACACTATTTTATATAATTTAAAATGATATATTCAGAATTAACAAATGCTTCATGGACTCCCCTGCATCAAGATATTTCGCGTGACTCGAGAAAATTTCAATTCTACAGCAAAAATCAGGAGGATTATTGCTTAAAGTTTCTTTAATGAAGTTTTCAGTTAAACTGCATCACATGTATAACTTTTGGTATTCATATTATGTCAATAAAATATGCAAAAATAAAATTATTTAATTTATATTATAGTACCAGACCATTTTAAAATTAATTTTAAATAAAAGTTAGGGGTATTCTTTGAAATAAAAAATATTAAAATTAACATTTGCTTGAAAAATATTCATTACTAAACATTCGAAAATATATCATCAATCTACCTTTCCACTCAACGAACGAGGAACAAAATTTTTATTGATAATTTATTATTATGGACGGATGTAAAATTTCTATAAATTAATCATTATTATTTGTTAAGAATATTTTAAAGAAAATTTTTGTTATTTCAAATAAGCGCGTTCTATAAGGCATGCCCATTAAAATAAGAAGCACTATATAGAGGATCTACGTGAATCTAATAAGTATTTCATTAAGTCAGTTTTAAGACATCCTGACGTGCAAACATGAAAATTGGTGCACACTTTGAGTAGTTAAATATTACTTTCATTATATTGAATTAATCCTCATCAGATCTTCGTGAGGTCTCCGCGGCTAGAGAATTTCAGAGAATAAAAAGAGGACTTATATTTCGGTTCGGGAGTCGTTTGAAGAACAGATTTGTGTAAAAGAAAGGCTTCTGTGAATATCCGTGCATCATGCATTCGTAAAATTATCGTTGTATTTTGGGAGCTTATTCTATTTATTTTCAGGTTATTAGTTCGTAATAAAAGGCAGGTAGCTAATGCTGTCAGAAATTTTTAATGACCGGCTGAAAGCAACTTCGATTTTCCATTTATTCAAATGCATTCGAGACGTTGCAAAATTTGTATGTACCAGCATCCAAGTTTTCTCCTTTGGAAATGGTTTTGCAGTGTCAATCGTCTAATTAAACTCACCTCAAAGCTTGCTTCACGTCCTAATAACTCCAACTTTGACGTTCAATAACTTCGATTGGAGATAGAGTTAACTGAACTGGAAAATGTCAGTTAAATATACGGATAACTAATTATTTCACTTACATTGAATTGCTATTATAACTGATATGATTTTTTCCATACAACACTTATTTATTTTATTAGGTTGTGTTGTATTTTATGTACTCAGAAAAAGAAATATAAAGTTGAATTACATGACAGGAAAATATGGAGAAAGATAATTTATAAGAAATGTGTCGTTAAGAGTGTGAAAGGTGTAAGAGACGTCTGAAATGATCGATCCTGGATCTATGACATATGATGACTCTTTAAAAAATTTTTGCCGGGGCGATTGTTAGAGAGATTGATTAGCTATCCGTATCGATAAGTGGTGCGGAATGAATCTGTTGCTCAAATAAGCAACAAGAGAATTTTACGAGGGTGGATTGATAAGTTTCCGGCCTGACCAAGAGATGGCGCCACTAGGCCTACCTTGAGGTGGCGTTCTATAGTACCATCCTTAGATAGCT